>NW_027478709.1:557288-673553 GCF_051014685.1 Ptiloglossa arizonensis
CAATTTTCGCAAGTCTGATACTCGAAACCAATAACTACTATGGCCTAGGGCAAATATACACGTACCGTTGTAATCGGGCGAGTTTCTACTTTCAGATGCAATAGGAAATTCTCGAGTTCGTCAATCCGTTCGCGAGATATGGGAGTTTGAAGTTAAGGAATGCTTGTGAAACCATCAAAATTTTCGCAAGTCTGATACTAGAAACCAGTAACTACAAAGGCCTAGGGGAAAAATGCACATACCGTTGAAATCGGGCGAGTTTCTGCTTTCAGATGCAATAGGAAATTCTCGAGTTCGTCAATCCGTTCGCGAGATATGGGAGTTTGAAGTTAAGGAATGCTTGAGAAACCATCAAAATTTTCGCAAGTCTGATACTCGAATCCAATAACAAGTATGGCCTAGGGCAAAAATACACATACCGTTGTAATCGGGCGAGTTTCTGCTTTCAGATGCAATAGAAAATTCTCGAGTTCGTCAATCCGTTCGCGAGATATGGGAGTTTGAAGTTAAGGAATGCTTGAGAAACCATCAAAATTTTCGCAAGTCTGATACTCGAAACCAATAACTACAAAGGCCTAGGGGAAAATGCACATACCGTTGAAATCGGGCGAGTTTCTGCTTTCAGATGCAATAGGAAATTCTCGAGTTCGTCAATCCGTTCGCGAGATATGGGAGTTTGAAGTTAAGGAATGCTTGAGAAACCATCAAAGTTTTCGCAAGTCTGATACTCGAATCCAATAACAAGTACGGCCTAGGGCAAAAATACACATACCGCTGTAATCGGGCGAGTTTCTGGTTTCAGATGCAATAGGAAATTCTCAAGTTCGTCAATCCGTTCGCGAGATATGGAAGTTTGAAGTTAAGGAATGATTGAGAAACCATCAAAATTTTCGCAAGTCCGACACTCGAAACCAATAACTGGAATGGCCTAGGGGAAAAGTACACACACCATTGTAATCGGGCGAGTCTCCACTTTCAGATGCAACTGGAATTTCTCGAGTTCGTCATTCCGTTCGCGAGATATGGGAGTTTGAAGTTAAGGAATGGTTGAGAAACCATCAAAATTTTCGCAATTCTGATGCTAGAAACCAATAACTACAATTCCCTAGGGGAAAAATACACATACCGTTGTAATCGGGCGAGTTTCTGCTTTCAGATGCATCAGGAATTTCTCGAGTTCGTCAGTCCGTTCGCGAGATATGGGAGTTAGAAGTTATGGAATGCTTGAGAAACCATCAAAATTTTCGCAAGTCTGATACTCGAATCCAATAACTACTATGGCCTAGGGCAAAAATACACGTACCGTTGTAATCGGGCGAGTTTCTGCTTTCAGATGCAATAGGAAATTCTCGTGTTCGTCAATCCGTTCGCGAGATATGGGAGTTAGAAGTTATGGAATGCTTGAGAAACCATCAAAATTTTCGCAAGTCTGATACTCGAAACCAATAACTACAAAGGCCTTGGGGAAAAATACAAGCACCGTTGTAATCGGGCGAGTTTCTGCTTTCAGATGCAACAGGAATTTCTCGAATTCGTCAATCCGTTCGCGAGATATGGGAGTTAGAAGTTATGGAATGCTTGAGAAACCATCAAAATTATCGCAAGTCTGATACTCGAAGCCAATAACTACAAAGGCCTTAGGGAAAAATACACGTACCGCTGTAATCGGGCGAGTTTCTGCTTTCAGATGCAATAGGATATTCTCGAGTTCGTCAATCCGTTCGCGAGATATGGGAGTTTGAAGTTAAGGAATGGTTGAGAAACCATTACAATTTTCGCAATTCTGATACTCGAAACCAATAACTACTATGGCCTAGGGCAAAAATACACATACCGTTGTAATCGGGCGAGTTTCTGCTTTCAGATGCAATAGGAAATTCTCGAGTTCGTCAATCCGTTCGCGAGATATGGGAGTTTGAAGTTAAGGAATGCTTGAGAAACCATCAAAATTTTCGCAAGTCTGATACACGAAACCAATAACTGGAATGGCCTAGGTCAAAAATACACGTACCGTTGTAATCGGCCGAGTTTCTGCTGTCAGATGCAACAGGAATTTCTCGAGATCGTCAATCCGTTCGCGAGATATGGGAGTTTGAAGTAAAGGAATGCTTGAGAAACTATCAAAATTTTCGCAAGTCTGATACTCGAAACCAATAACTATAAAGGCATAGGAGAAAAATGCACATACCGTTGAAATCGGGCGAGATTCTGCTTTCAGATGCAATAGGAAATTCTCGAGTTCGTCAATCCGTTCGCGAGATATGGGAGTTTGAAGTTAAGGAATGCTTGAGAAACCATCAAAATTTTCGCAAGTCTGATACTCGAATCCAATAACAAGTATGGCCTAGGGCAAAAATACACATACCGTTGTAATCGGGCGAGTTTCTGCTTTCAGATGCAATAGGAAATTCTCGAGTTCGTCAATCCGTTCGCGAGATATGGGAGTTTGAAGTTAAGGAATGCTTGAGAAACCATCAAAATTTTCGCAAGTCTGATACACGAAACCAATAACTGGAATGGCCTAGGTCAAAAATACACGTACCGTTGTAATCGGCCGAGTTTCTGCTGTCAGATGCAACAGGAATTTCTCGAGATCGTCAATCCGTTCAGGAGATATGGGAGTTTGAAGTAAAGGAATGCTTGAGAAACTATCAAAATTTTCGCAAGTCTGATACTCGAAACCAATAACTATAAAGGCATAGGAGAAAAATGCACATACCGTTGAAATCGGGCGAGTTTCTGCTTTCAGATGCAATAGGAAATTCTCGAGTTCGTCAATCCGTTCGCGAGATATGGGAGTTTGAAGTTAAGGAATGCTTGATGAACCATCAAAATTATCGCAAGTCTGATACTCGAAGCCAATAACTATAAAGGCATAGGAGAAAAATGCACATACCGTTGTAATCGGGCGAGTTTCTGCTTTCAGATGCAATAGGAAATTCTCGAGTTCGTTAATCCGTTCGCGAGGTATGGGAGTTTGAAGTTGAGGAATGGTTGAGAAGCCTTCAAAATTTTCGCAGGTCTGATTCTCGAAACCAATAACTCGAATGGCCTAGGTCAAAAATACACCTACCGTTGTAATCGGGCGAGTTTCTGCTGTCAGATGCAACAGGAATTTCTCGAGTTCGTCAATCCGTTCACGAGATATGGGAGTTTGAAGTTAAGGAATGCTTGAGAAACCATCAAAATTATCGCAAGTCTGATACTCGAAGCCAATAACTACAAAGGCCTTAGGGAAAAATACACGTACCGTTGTAATCGGGCGAGTTTCTGCTTTCAGATGCAATAGGATATTCTCGAGTTCGTCAATCCGTTCGCGAGATATGGGAGTTTGAAGTTAAGGAATGGTTGAGAAACCATTACAATTTTCGCAAGTCTGATACTCGAAACCAATAACTACTATGGCCTAGGGCAAATATACACGTACCGTTGTAATCGGGCGAGTTTCTACTTTCAGATGCAATAGGAAATTCTCGAGTTCGTCAATCCGTTCGCGAGATATGGGAGTTTGAAGTTAAGGAATGCTTGTGAAACCATCAAAATTTTCGCAAGTCTGATACTAGAAACCAGTAACTACAAAGGCCTAGGGGAAAAATGCACATACCGTTGAAATCGGGCGAGTTTCTGCTTTCAGATGCAATAGGAAATTCTCGAGTTCGTCAATCCGTTCGCGAGATATGGGAGTTTGAAGTTAAGGAATGCTTGAGAAACCATCAAAATTTTCGCAAGTCTGATACTCGAATCCAATAACAAGTATGGCCTAGGGCAAAAATACACATACCGTTGTAATCGGGCGAGTTTCTGCTTTCAGATGCAATAGAAAATTCTCGAGTTCGTCAATCCGTTCGCGAGATATGGGAGTTTGAAGTTAAGGAATGCTTGAGAAACCATCAAAATTTTCGCAAGTCTGATACTCGAAACCAATAACTACAAAGGCCTAGGGGAAAATGCACATACCGTTGAAATCGGGCGAGTTTCTGCTTTCAGATGCAATAGGAAATTCTCGAGTTCGTCAATCCGTTCGCGAGATATGGGAGTTTGAAGTTAAGGAATGCTTGAGAAACCATCAAAGTTTTCGCAAGTCTGATACTCGAATCCAATAACAAGTACGGCCTAGGGCAAAAATACACATACCGCTGTAATCGGGCGAGTTTCTGGTTTCAGATGCAATAGGAAATTCTCAAGTTCGTCAATCCGTTCGCGAGATATGGAAGTTTGAAGTTAAGGAATGATTGAGAAACCATCAAAATTTTCGCAAGTCCGACACTCGAAACCAATAACTGGAATGGCCTAGGGGAAAAGTACACACACCATTGTAATCGGGCGAGTCTCCACTTTCAGATGCAACTGGAATTTCTCGAGTTCGTCATTCCGTTCGCGAGATATGGGAGTTTGAAGTTAAGGAATGGTTGAGAAACCATCAAAATTTTCGCAATTCTGATGCTAGAAACCAATAACTACAATTCCCTAGGGGAAAAATACACATACCGTTGTAATCGGGCGAGTTTCTGCTTTCAGATGCATCAGGAATTTCTCGAGTTCGTCAGTCCGTTCGCGAGATATGGGAGTTAGAAGTTATGGAATGCTTGAGAAACCATCAAAATTTTCGCAAGTCTGATACTCGAATCCAATAACTACTATGGCCTAGGGCAAAAATACACGTACCGTTGTAATCGGGCGAGTTTCTGCTTTCAGATGCAATAGGAAATTCTCGTGTTCGTCAATCCGTTCGCGAGATATGGGAGTTAGAAGTTATGGAATGCTTGAGAAACCATCAAAATTTTCGCAAGTCTGATACTCGAAACCAATAACTACAAAGGCCTTGGGGAAAAATACAAGCACCGTTGTAATCGGGCGAGTTTCTGCTTTCAGATGCAACAGGAATTTCTCGAATTCGTCAATCCGTTCGCGAGATATGGGAGTTAGAAGTTATGGAATGCTTGAGAAACCATCAAAATTATCGCAAGTCTGATACTCGAAGCCAATAACTACAAAGGCCTTAGGGAAAAATACACGTACCGCTGTAATCGGGCGAGTTTCTGCTTTCAGATGCAATAGGATATTCTCGAGTTCGTCAATCCGTTCGCGAGATATGGGAGTTTGAAGTTAAGGAATGGTTGAGAAACCATTACAATTTTCGCAATTCTGATACTCGAAACCAATAACTACTATGGCCTAGGGCAAAAATACACATACCGTTGTAATCGGGCGAGTTTCTGCTTTCAGATGCAATAGGAAATTCTCGAGTTCGTCAATCCGTTCGCGAGATATGGGAGTTTGAAGTTAAGGAATGCTTGAGAAACCATCAAAATTTTCGCAAGTCTGATACACGAAACCAATAACTGGAATGGCCTAGGTCAAAAATACACGTACCGTTGTAATCGGCCGAGTTTCTGCTGTCAGATGCAACAGGAATTTCTCGAGATCGTCAATCCGTTCGCGAGATATGGGAGTTTGAAGTAAAGGAATGCTTGAGAAACTATCAAAATTTTCGCAAGTCTGATACTCGAAACCAATAACTATAAAGGCATAGGAGAAAAATGCACATACCGTTGAAATCGGGCGAGATTCTGCTTTCAGATGCAATAGGAAATTCTCGAGTTCGTCAATCCGTTCGCGAGATATGGGAGTTTGAAGTTAAGGAATGCTTGAGAAACCATCAAAATTTTCGCAAGTCTGATACTCGAATCCAATAACAAGTATGGCCTAGGGCAAAAATACACATACCGTTGTAATCGGGCGAGTTTCTGCTTTCAGATGCAATAGGAAATTCTCGAGTTCGTCAATCCGTTCGCGAGATATGGGAGTTTGAAGTTAAGGAATGCTTGAGAAACCATCAAAATTTTCGCAAGTCTGATACACGAAACCAATAACTGGAATGGCCTAGGTCAAAAATACACGTACCGTTGTAATCGGCCGAGTTTCTGCTGTCAGATGCAACAGGAATTTCTCGAGATCGTCAATCCGTTCAGGAGATATGGGAGTTTGAAGTAAAGGAATGCTTGAGAAACTATCAAAATTTTCGCAAGTCTGATACTCGAAACCAATAACTATAAAGGCATAGGAGAAAAATGCACATACCGTTGAAATCGGGCGAGTTTCTGCTTTCAGATGCAATAGGAAATTCTCGAGTTCGTCAATCCGTTCGCGAGATATGGGAGTTTGAAGTTAAGGAATGCTTGATGAACCATCAAAATTATCGCAAGTCTGATACTCGAAGCCAATAACTATAAAGGCATAGGAGAAAAATGCACATACCGTTGTAATCGGGCGAGTTTCTGCTTTCAGATGCAATAGGAAATTCTCGAGTTCGTCAATCCGTTCGCGAGATATGGGAGTTTGAAGTTAAAGAATGCTTGATGAACCATCACAATTTTCGCAAGTCTGATACTCGAAACCTGTAACTACTATGGCCTAGGGCAAAAATACACGTACCGTTGTAATCGGGCGAGTTTCTGCTTTCAGATGCAACAGGAATTGCTCGAATTCGTCAATCCGTTCGCGAGATATGGGAGCTTGAAGTTAAGGAATGGTTGAGAAACCATCAAAATTTTCGCAATTCTGATGCTAGAAACCAATAATTACAATTCCCAAGGGGAAAAATACACATACCGTTGTTACCGGGCGAGTTTCTGCTTTCAGATGCAACAGGAATTTCTCGAGTTCGTCAATCCCTTCGCGAAAATGGGAGTTTGAAGTTAAGGAATGCTAGAGAATCCATCAAAATTATCGCAAGTCTGATACTCGAAGCCAATAACTACAAAGGCCTTGGGGAAAAATACACGTACCGTTGTAATCGGGCGAGTTTCTGCTTTCAGATGCAATAGGAAATTCTCGAGTTCGTCAATCCCTTCGCGAGATATGGGAGTTTGAAGTTAAGGAATGGTTGGGAAACCATTACAATTTTCGGAAGTCTGATACTCGAAACCAATAACTACTATGGCCTAGGGCAAAAATACACGTACCGTTGTAATCGGGCGAGTTTCTGCTTTCAGATGCAATAGGAATTTCTCGAGTTCGTCATTCCGTTCGCGAGATATGGGTGTTTGAAGTTAAGGAATGGTTGAGAAACCATTACAATTTTCGGAAGTCTGATACTCGAAACCAATAACTACTATGGCCTAGGGCAAAAATACACGTACCGTTGTAATCGGGCGAGTTTCTGCTTTCAGATGCAATAGGAGATTCTCGAGTTCGTCAATCCTTTCGCGAGATATGGGAGTTTGAAGTTAAGGAATGGTTGAGAAACCTTCAAAATTTTCGCTGGTCTCATACACGAAACCAATAACTGGAATTGCCTAGGTCAAAAATACACGTACCGTTGTAATCGGCCGAGTTTCTGCTGTCAGATGCAACAGGAATTTCTCGAGTTCGTCATTCCGTTCGCGAGATATGGGAGTTTGAAGTTAAGGAATGGTTGAGAAACCTTCAAAATTTTCGCTGGTCTGATACACGAAACCAATAACTGGAATGGCCTAGGTCAAAAATACACGTACCGTTGTAATCGGCCGAGTTTCTGCTGTCAGATGCAACAGGAATTTCTAGAGATCGTCAATCCGTTCGCGAGGTATGGGAGTTTGAAGTAAAGGAATGCTTGAGAAACTATCAAAATTTTCGCAAGTCTGATACTCGAAACCAATAACTATAAAGGCATAGGAGAAAAATGCACATACCGTTGAAATCGGGCGAGTTTCTGCTTTCAGATGCAATAGGAAATTCTCGAGTTCGTCAATCCGTTCGCGAGATATGGGAGTTTGAAGTTAAGGAATGCTTGATGAACCATCAAAATTATCGCAAGTCTGATACTCGAAGCCAATAACTACAAAGGCCTTGGGGAAAAATACACGCACCGTTGTAATCGGGCGAGTTTCTGCTTTCAGATGCAATAGGAAATTCTCGAGTTCGTCAATCCGTTCGCGAGATATGGGAGTTTGAAGTTAAGGAATGCTTGATGAACCATCACAATTTTCGCAAGTCTGATACTCGAAACCTGTAACTACTATGGCCTAGGGCAAAAATACACGTACCGTTGTAATCGGGCGAGTTTCTGCTTTCAGATGCAACAGGAATTGCTCGAATTCGTCAGTCCGTTCGCGAGATATGGGAGCTTGAAGTAAAGGAATGCTTGAGAAACCATCAAAATTTTCGCAAGTCTGATACTCGAAACCAATAACTATAAAGGCATAGGAGAAAAATGCACATACCGTTGAAATCGGGCGAGTTTCTGCTTTCAGATGCAATAGGAAATTCTCGAGTTCGTCAATCCGTTCGCGAGATATGGGAGTTTGAAGTTAAGGAATGGTTGAGAAACCATCACAATTTTCGCTGGTCTGATACACGAAACCAATAACTGGAATGGCCTAGGTCAAAAATACACGTACCGTTGTAATCGGCCGAGTTTCTGCTGTCAGATGCAACAGGAATTTCTCGAGATCGTCAATCCGTTCGCGAGATATGGGAGTTTGAAGTAAAGGAATGCTTGAGAAACTATCAAAATTTTCGCAAGTCTGATACTCGAAACCAATAACTACTATGGCCTAGGGCAAAAATACACGTACCGTTGTAATCGGGCGGGTTTCTGCTTTCAGATGCAATAGGAAATTCTCGAGTTCGTCAATCCGTTCGCGAGATATGGGAGTTTCAAGTTAATGAATGCTTGAGAAACCATCAAAATTAACGCAAGTCTGATACTCGACGCCAATAACTACAAAGGCCTTGGGGAAAAATACACGCACCGTTGTAATCGGGCGAGTTTCTGCTTTGAGATGCAATAGGAAATTCTCGAGTTCGTCAATCCGTTCGCGAGATATGGGAGTTTGAAGTTAAGGAATGGTTGAGAAACCATCACAATTTTCGCAAGTCTGATACTCGAAACAAATAACTACTATGGCCTGGGGCAAAAATACACGTACCGTTGTAATCGGGCGAGTTTCTGCTTTCAGATGCAATAGGAGATTCTCGAGTTCGTCAATCCGTTCGCGAGATATGGGAGTTTGAAGTTAAGGTATGCTTGAGAAACCATCAAAATTTTCGCAAGTCTGATACTCGAAACCAATAACTACTATGGCCTAGGGCAAAAATACACCTACCGTTGTAATCGGGCGAGTTTCTGCTTTCAGATGCAATAGGAATCTCTCGAGTTCGTCATTCCGTTCGCGAGATATGGGAGTTTGAAGTTAAGGAATGGTTGAGAAACCATCAAAATTTTCGCAATTCTGATGCTAGAAACCAATAACTACAATGCCCTAGGGGAAAAATACACATACCGTTGTAATCGGGCGAGTTTCTGCTTTCAGATGCAACAGGAATTTCTCGAGTTCGTCATTCCGTTCGCGAGATATGGGAGTTTGAAGTTAAGGAATGGTTGGGAAACCATTACAATTTTCGGAAGTCTGATACTCGAAACCAATAACTACTATGGCCTAGGGCAAAAATACACGTACCGTTGTAATCGGGCGAGTTTCTGCTTTCAGATGCAATAGGAATTTCTCGAGTTCGTCATTCCGTTCGCGAGATATGGGAGTTTGAAGTTAAGGAATGGTTGAGAAACCATCAAAATTTTCGCAATTCTGATGCTAGAAGCAAATAACTACAATGCCCTAGGGGAAAAATACACATACCGTTGTAATCGGGCGAGTTTCTGCTTTCAGATGCAACAGGAATTTCTCGAGTTCGACAATCCGTTCGCGAGATATGGGAGTTTGAAGTTAAGGAATGGTTGAGAAACCGTCAAAATTTTCGCTGGTCTGATACACGAAACCAATAACTGGAATGGCCTAGGTCAAAAATACACGTACCGTTGTAATCGGCCGAGTTTCTGCTGTCAGATGCAACAGGAATTTCTCGAGTTCGTCATTCCGTTCGCGAGATATGGGAGTTTGAAGTTAAGGAATGGTTGAGAAACCTTCAAAATTTTCGCTGGTCTGATACACGAAACCAATAACTGGAATGGCCTAGGGCAAAAATACACGTACCGTTGTAATCGGGCGAGTTTCTGCTTTCAGATGCAACAGGAATTGCTCGAATTCGTCAATCCGTTCGCGAGATATGGGAGCTTGAAGTTAAGGAATGGTTGAGAAACCATCAAAATTTTCGCAATTCTGATGCTAGAAACCAATAATTACAATTCCCAAGGGGAAAAATACACATACCGTTGTTACCGGGCGAGTTTCTGCTTTCAGATGCAACAGGAATTTCTCGAGTTCGTCAATCCGTTCGCGAAAATGGGAGTTTGAAGTTAAGGAATGCTTGAGAATCCATCAAAATTATCGCAAGTCTGATACTCGAAGCCAATAACTACAAAGGCCTTGGGGAAAAATACACGTACCGTTGTAATCGGGCGAGTTTCTGCTTTCAGATGCAATAGGAAATTCTCGAGTTCGTCAATCCGTTCGCGAGATATGGGAGTTTGAAGTTAAGGAATGGTTGGGAAACCATTACAATTTTCGGAAGTCTGATACTCGAAACCAATAACTACTATGGCCTAGGGCAAAAATACACGTACCGTTGTAATCGGGCGAGTTTCTGCTTTCAGATGCAATAGGAAATTCTCGAGTTCGTCAATCCGTTCGCGAGATATGGGAGTTTGAAGTTAAGGAATGATTGAGAAACCTTCAAAATTTTCGCTGGTCTGATACACGAAACCAATAACTGGAATGGCCTAGGTCAAAAATACACGTACCGTTGTAATCGGCCGAGTTTCTGCTGTCAGATGCAACAGGAATTTCTCGAGTTCGTCATTCCGTTCGCGAGATATGGGAGTTTGAAGTTAAGGAATGGTTGAGAAACCATTACAATTTTCGCAAGTCTGATACTCGAAACAAATAACTACTATGGCCTAGGGCAAAAATACACATACCGTTGTAATCGGGCGAGTTTCTGCTTTCAGATGCAACAGGAATTTCTCGAATTCGTCAATCCGTTCGCGAGATATGGGAGTTAGAAGTTATGGAATGCTTGAGAAACCATCAAAATTTTCGCAAGTCTGATACTCGAAACCAATAACTACTATGGCCTAGGGCAAAAATGCACGTACCGTTGTAATCGGGCGAGTTTCTGCTTTCAGATGCAATAGGAATTTCTCGAGTTCGTCATTCCGTTCGCGAGATATGGGAGTTTGAAGTTAAGGAATGGTTGAGAAACCATTACAATTTTCGGAAGTCTGATACTCGAAACCAATAACTACTATGGCCTAGGGCAAAAATACACGTACCGTTGTAATCGGGCGAGTTTCTGCTTTCAGATGCAATAGGAGATTCTCGAGTTCGTCAATCCTTTCGCGAGATATGGGAGTTTGAAGTTAAGGAATGCTTGAAAAACCATCAAAATTTTCGCAAGTCTGATACTCGAAACCAATAACTACTATGGCCTAGGGGAAAAATACACATACCGTTGTAATCGGGCGAGTTTCTGCTTTCAGATGCAACAGGAATTTCTCGAGTTCGTCAATCCGTTCGCGAGATGTGGGAGTTTGAAGTTAAGGAATGGTTGAGAAACCTTCAAAATTTTCGCTGGTCTGATACACGAAACCAATAACTGGAATGGCCTAGGTCAAAAATACACGTACCGTTGTAATCGGCCGAGTTTCTGCTGTCAGATGCAACAGGAATTTCTCGAGATCGTCAATCCGTTCGCGAGATATGGGAGTTTGAAGTAAAGGAATGCTTGAGAAACCATCAAAATTTTCGCAAGTCTGATACTCGAAACCAATAACTACTATGGCCTAGGGCAAAAATGCACGTACCGTTGTAATCGGGCGAGTTTCTGCTTTCAGATGCAATAGGAATTTCTCGAGTTCGTCATTCCGTTCGCGAGATATGGGAGTTTGAAGTTAAGGAATGGTTGAGAAACCATTACAATTTTCGGAAGTCTGATACTCGAAACCAATAACTACTATGGCCTAGGGCAAAAATACACGTACCGTTGTAATCGGGCGAGTTTCTGCTTTCAGATGCAATAGGAGATTCTCGAGTTCGTCAATCCGTTCGCGAGATATGGGAGTTTGAAGTTAAGGAATGCTTGAAAAACCATCAAAATTTTCGCAAGTCTGATACTCGAAACCAATAACTACTATGGCCTAGGGCAAAAATACACGTACCGTTGTAATCGGGCGAGTTTCTGCTTTCAGATGCAATAGGAATCTCTCGAGTTCGTCATTCCGTTCGCGAGATATGGGAGTTTGAAGTTAAGGAATGGTTGAGAAACCATCAAAATTTTCGCAATTCTGATGCTAGAAACCAATAACTACAATGCCCTAGGGGAAAAATACACATACCGTTGTAATCGGGCGAGTTTCTGCTTTCAGATGCAACAGGAATTTCTCGAGTTCGTCAATCCGTTCGCGAGATGTGGGAGTTTGAAGTTAAGGAATGGTTGAGAAACCTTCAAAATTTTCGCTGGTCTGATACACGAAACCAATAACTGGAATGGCCTAGGTCAAAAATACACGTACCGTTGTAATCGGCCGAGTTTCTGCTGTCAGATGCAACAGGAATTTCTCGAGATCGTCAATCCGTTCGCGAGATATGGGAGTTTGAAGTAAAGGAATGCTTGAGAAACCATCAAAATTTTCGCAAGTCTGATACTCGAAACCAATAACTATAAAGGCATAGGAGAAAAATGCACATACCGTTGAAATCGGGCGAGTTTCTGCTTTCAGATGCAATAGGAAATTCTCGAGTTCGTCAATCCGTTCGCGAGATATGGGAGTTTGAAGTTAAGGAATGCTTGATGAACCATCAAAATTATCGCAAGTCTGATACTCGAAGCCAATAACTACAAAGGCCTTGGGGAAAAATACACGCACCGTTGTAATCGGGCGAGTATCTGCTTTCAGATGCAATAGGAAATTCTCGAGTTCGTCAATCCGTTCGCGAGATATGGGAGTTTGAAGTTAAGGAATGCTTGAGAAACCATCAAAATTTTCGCAATTCTGATGCTAGAAACCAATAACTACAATTCCCTAGGGCAAAAATACACGCACCGTTGTAATCGGGCGAGTTTCTGCTTTGAGATGCAATGGGAAATTCTCGAGTTCGTCAATCCGTTCGCGAGATATGGGAGTTTGAAGTTAAGGAATGGTTGAGAAACCATCACAATTTTCGCAAGTCTGATACTCGAAACAAATAACTACTATGGCCTAGGGCAAAAATACACATACCGTTGTAATCGGGCGAGTTTCTGCTTTCAGATGCAACAGGAATTTCTCGAATTCGTCAATCCGTTCGCGAGATATGGGAGTTAGAAGTTATGGAATGCTTGAGAAACCATCAAAATTTTCGCAAGTCTGATACTCGAAACCAATAACTACTATGGCCTAGGGCAAAAATGCACGTACCGTTGTAATCGGGCGAGTTTCTGCTTTCAGATGCAATAGGAATTTCTCGAGTTCGTCATTCCGTTCGCGAGATATGGGAGTTTGAAGTTAAGGAATGGTTGAGAAACCATTACAATTTTCGGAAGTCTGATACTCGAAACCAATAACTACTAAGGCCTAGGGCAAAAATACACGTACCGTTGTAATCGGGCGAGTTTCTGCTTTCAGATGCAATAGGAGATTCTCGAGTTCGTCAATCCTTTCGCGAGATATGGGAGTTTGAAGTTAAGGAATGCTTGAAAAACCATCAAAATTTTCGCAAGTCTGATACTCGAAACCAATAACTACTATGGCCTAGGGGAAAAATACACATACCGTTGTAATCGGGCGAGTTTCTGCTTTCAGATGCAACAGGAATTTCTCGAGTTCGTCAATCCGTTCGCGAGATGTGGGAGTTTGAAGTTAAGGAATGGTTGAGAAACCTTCAAAATTTTCGCTGGTCTGATACACGAAACCAATAACTGGAATGGCCTAGGTCAAAAATACACGTACCGCTGTAATCGGCCGAGTTTCTGCTGTCAGATGCAACAGGAATTTCTCGAGATCGTCAATCCGTTCGCGAGATATGGGAGTTTGAAGTAAAGGAATGCTTGAGAAACCATCAAAATTTTCGCAAGTCTGATACTCGAAACCAATAACTGGAATGGCCTAGGGCAAAAATACACGTACCGTTGTAATCGGGCGAGTTTCTGCTTTCAGATGCAATAGGAGATTCTCGAGTTCGTCAATCCGTTCGCGAGATATGGGAGTTTGAAGTTAAGGAATGCTTGAAAAACCATCAAAATTTTCGCAAGTCTGATACTCGAAACCAATAACTACTATGGCCTAGGGCAAAAATACACGTACCGTGGTAATCGGGCGAGTTTCTGCTTTCAGATGCAATAGGAATCTCTCGAGTTCGTCATTCCGTTCGCGAGATATGGGAGTTTGAAGTTAAGGAATGGTGGAGAAACCATCAAAATTTTCGCAATTCTGATGCTAGAAACCAATAACTACAATGCCCTAGGGGAAAAATACACATACCGTTGTAATCGGGCGAGTTTCTGCTTTCAGATGCAACAGGAATTTCTCGAGTTCGTCAATCCGTTCGCGAGATGTGGGAGTTTGAAGTTAAGGAATGGTTGAGAAACCTTCAAAATTTTCGCTTGTCTGATACACGAAACCAATAACTGGAATTGCCTAGGTCAAAAATACACGTACCGTTGTAATCGGCCGAGTTTCTGCTGTCAGATGCAACAGGAATTTCTCGAGATCGTCAATCCGTTCGCGAGATATGGGAGTTTGAAGTAAAGGAATGCTTGAGAAACCATCAAAATTTTCGCAAGTCTGATACTCGAAACCAATAACTATAAAGGCATAGGAGAAAAATGCACATACCGTTGAAATCGGGCGAGTTTCTGCTTTCAGATGCAATAGGAAATTCTCGAGTTCGTCAATCCGTTCGCGAGATATGGGAGTTTGAAGTTAAGGAATGCTTGATGAACCATCAAAATTATCGCAAGTCTGATACTCGAAGCCAATAACTACAAAGGCCTTGGGGAAAAATACACGCACCGTTGTAATCGGGCGAGTATCTGCTTTCAGATGCAATAGGAAATTCTCGAGTTCGTCAATCCGTTCGCGAGATATGGGAGTTTGAAGTTAAGGAATGCTTGAGAAACCATCAAAATTTTCGCAATTCTGATGCTAGAAACCAATAACTACAATTCCCTAGGGCAAAAATACACATACCGTTGTAATCGGGCGAGTTTCTGCTTTCAGATGCAACAGGAATTTCTCGAATTCGTCAATCCGTTCGCGAGATATGGGAGTTAGAAGTTATGGAATGCTTGAGAAACCATCAAAATTTTCGCATGTCTGATACTCGAAACCAATAACTACTATGGCCTAGGGCAAAAATGCACGTACCGTTGTAATCGGGCGAGTTTCTGCTTTCAGATGCAATAGGAATTTCTCGAGTTCGTCATTCCGTTCGCGAGATATGGGAGTTTGAAGTTAAGGAATGGTTGAGAAACCATTACAATTTTCGGAAGTCTGATACTCGAAACCAATAACTACTATGGCCTAGGGCAAAAATACACGTACCGTTGTAATCGGGCGAGTTTCTGCTTTCAGATGCAACTGGAATTTCTCGAGTTCGTCATTCCGTTCGCGAGATATGGGAGTTTGAAGTTAAGGAATGGTTGAGAAACCATCAAAATTTTCGCAATTCTGATGCTAGAAACCAATAGCTACAATTCCCTAGGGGAAAAATACACATACCGTTGTAATCGGGCGAGTTTCTGCTTTCAGATGCAACAGGAATTTCTTGAGATCGTCAATCCGTTCGCGAGATATGGAAGTTAGAAGTTATGGAACGCTTGAGAAACTATCAAAATTTTCGCAAGTCTGATACTCGAAACCAATAACTACTATGGCCTAGGGCAAAAATACACGTACCGTTGTAATCGGGCGAGTTTCTGCTTTCAGATGCAATAGGAAATTCTCGAGTTCGTCAATCCGTTCGCGAGATATGGGAGTTTGAAGTTATGGAATGCTTGAGAAACCATCAAAATTATCGCAAGTCCGATACTCGAAGCCAATAACTACAAAGGCCTTGGGGAAAAATACACGCACCGTTGTAATCGGGCGAGTTTCTGCTTTCAGATGCAATAGGAAAATCTCGAGTTCGTCAATCCGTTCGCGAGATATGGGAGTTTGAAGTTAAGGAATGGTTGAGAAACCATCACAATTTTCGCAAGTCTGATACTCGAAACCAATAACTACTATGGCCTAGGGCAAAAATACAAATACCGTTGTAATCGGGCGAGTTTCTGCTTTCAGATGCAACAGGAATTTCTCGAATTCGTCAATCCGTTCGCGAGATATGGGAGTTAGAAGTTATGGAATGCTTGAGAAACCATCAAAACTTTCGCAAGTCTGCTACTCGAAACCAATAACTACTATGCCCTAGGGCAAAAATGCACATACCGTTGAATTCGGGCGAGTTTCTGCTTTCAGATGCAATAGGAAATTCTCGAGTTCGTCAATCCGTTCGCGAGATATGGGAGTTTGAAGTTAAGGAATGCTTGGGAAACCATCAAAATTTTCGCAAGTCTGATACTCGAATCCAATAACAAGTATGGCGTAGGGCAAAAATACACATACCGTTGTAATCGGGCGAGTTTCTGCTTTCAGATGCAATAGGAAATCATCGAGTTCGGCAATCCGTTCGCGAGATATGGGAGTTTGAAGTTAAGGAATGCTTGAGAAACCATCAAAATTTTCGCAAGTCTGATACTCGAAACCAATAACTACTATGGCCTAGGGCAAAAATGCACATACCGTTGAAATCGGGCGAGTTTCTGCTTTCAGATGCAATAGGAAATTCTCGAGTTCGTCACTCCGTTCGCGAGATATGGGAGTTTGAAGTTATGGAATGCTTGGGAAACCATCAAAATTATCGCAAGTCTGATACTCGAAGCCAATAACTACAAAGGCCTTGGGGAAAAATACACGCACCGTTGTAATCGGGCGAGTTTCTGCTTTCAGATGCAATAGGAAAATCTCGAGTTCGTCAATCCGTTCGCGAGATAT
Source organism: Ptiloglossa arizonensis (assembly GCF_051014685.1). Taxonomy (NCBI): domain Eukaryota; kingdom Metazoa; phylum Arthropoda; class Insecta; order Hymenoptera; family Colletidae; genus Ptiloglossa; species Ptiloglossa arizonensis. Next base: position 574,240 of record NW_027478709.1, read on the forward strand.
GGGAGTTTGAAGTTAAGGAATGGTTGAGAAACCATCACAATTTTCGCAAGTCTGATACTCGAAACCAATAACTACTATGGCCCAGGGCAAAAATACAAATACCGTTGTAATCGGGCGAGTTTCTGCTTTCAGATGCACCAGGAATTTCTCGAATTCGTCAATCCGTTCGCGAGATATGGGAGTTAGAAGTTATGGAATGCTTGAGAAACCATCAAAACTTTCGCAAGTCTGATACTCGAAACCAATAACTACTATGGCCTAGGGCAAAAATGCACATACCGTTGAATTCGGGCGAGTTTCTGCTTTCAGATGCAATAGGAAATTCTCGAGTTCGTCAATCCGTTCGCGAGATATGGGAGTTTGAAGTTATGGAATGCTTGGGAAACCATCAAAATTTTCGCAAGTCTGATACTCGAATTCAATAACAAGTATGGCGTAGGGCAAAAATACACATACCGTTGTAATCGGGCGAGTTTCTGCTTTCAGATGCAATAGGAAATCATCGAGTTCGGCAATCCGTTCGCGAGATATGGGAGTTTGAAGTTAAGGAATGCTTGAGAAACCATCAAAATTTTCGCAAGTCTGATACTCGAAACCAATAACTAGTATGGCCTAGGGCAAAAATGCACATACCGTTGAAATCGTGCGAGATTCTGCTTTCAGATGCAACAGGAATTTCTCGACTTCGTCAATCCGTTCGCGAGATATGGGAGTTTGAAGTTAAGGAATGGTTGAGAAACCTTCAAAATTTTCGCTGGTCTGATACACGAAACCAATAACTGGAATGGCCTAGGACAAAAATAAACGTACCGTTGTAATCGGGCGAGTTTCTGCTTTCAGATGCAACAGGAAATTCTCGAGTTCGTCAATCCGATCGCGAGATATGGAAGTTTGAAGTTAGGAATGCTTGAGAAACCATCAAAATCTTCGCTGGTCTGATACTCGAAACCAACAACTGGAATGGCCTAGGGGAAAAGTACACACACCGTTGTAATCGGGAGAGTTTCTGCTTTCAGTTGCAATGGGAAATTCTCGAGTTCGTCAATCCGTTCGCGAGATATGGGAGTTTGAAGTTAAGGAATGGTTGAGAGACCATCAAAATTTTCGCAAGTCTGATACTCGAAACCAATAACTACAAAGGCATAGGGGAAGAATGCACATACCTTTGTAATCGGGTGAGTTTCCGCTCTCAGATGCAACAGGAATTTCTCGAATTCGTCATTCCGTTCGCGAGATATGGGAGTTTGAAGTTAAGGAATGGTTGAGAAACCATCAAAATTTTCGCAATTCTGATGCTAGAAACCAATAACTAAAATGGCCTAGGGGAAAAATACACATACCGTTGTAATCGGGCGAGTTTATGCTTTCAGTTGCAACAGGAATTTCTCGAATTCGTCAATCCGTTCGCGAGATATGGGAGTTTGAAGTTAAGGAACGGTTGAGAAACCTTCAAAATTTTCGCGGGTCTGATACTCGAAACCAATAACTGGAATGGCCTAGGTCAAAAATACACGTACCGTTGTAATAGGGCGTGTTTCTGCTTTCAGATACAATAGGAAATTCTCGAGTTCGTCAATCCGTTCGCGAGATATGGGAGTTTGAAGATAAGGAATGCTTGAGCAACCATCAAAATGATCGCAATTCTGATGCTAGAAACCAATAACTACAATTGACTAGGGGAAAAATACACATACCGTTGTAATCGGGCGAGTTTCTGCTTTCAGATGCAACAGGATTTTCTCGAGTTCGTCAATCCGTTCGCGAGATATGGGAGTTTGAAGTTAAGGAATGCTTGAGGAACCATCAAAATTATCGCAAGTCTGACACTCGAAACCAATAACTACAAAGGCATAGGGGAAAAATGCACATACCTTTGTAATCGGGCGAGTTTCCACTTTCAGATGCAACAGGAATTTCTCGAGTTCGTCAATCCGTTCGCGAGATATGGGAGTTTGAATTTATGGAATGCTTGAGAAACCATCAAAATTTTCGCAAGTCTGATACTCGAAAACATTAACTACAAAGGCATAGGGGAAGAATGCACATACCTTTGTAATCGGGCGAGTTTCCACTCTCAGATGCAACTGGAATTTCTCGAGTTCGTCATTCCGTTCGCGAGATATGGGAGTTTGAAGTTAAGGAATGGTTGAGAAACCATCAAAATGTTCGCAATTCTGATGCTAGAAACCAATAACTACAATGGCCTAGAGGAAAAATACTCATACCGTTGAAATCGGGCGAGTTTCGGCTTTCAGTTGAAACAGGAATTTCTCGAATTCGTCAATCCGTTCGCGAGATATGGGAGTTTGAAGTTAAGGAATGGTTGAGAAACCTTCAAAATTTTCGCTGGTCTGATATTCGAGACCAATAACTGGAATTGCCTAGGTCAAAAATACACGTACCGTTGTAATCGGGCGTGTTTATGCTTTCAGATGCAACAGGAATTTCTCGAGTTCGTCATTCCGTTCGCGAGATATGGGAGTTTGAAGTTAAGGAATGGTTGAGAAAGCATCAAAATTTTCGCAAGTCTGATACTCGAAACCAATAACTACAATGGACTAGGGGAAAAATACACATACGGTTGAAATCGGGCGAGTTTCTGCTTTCAGTTGCAACAGGAATTTCTCGAGTTCGTCATTCCGTTCGCGAGATATGGGAGTTTGAAGTGAAGGAATGGTTGAGAAACCATCAAAATGTTCGCAATTCTGATGCTAGAAACAAATAACTACAATGGACTAGGGGAAAAATACACATACGGTTGAAATCGGGCGAGTTTCTGCTTTCAGTTGCAACAGGAATTTCTCGAATTCGTCAATCCGTTCGCGAGATATGGGAGTTTGAAGTTAAGGAATGGTTGAGAAACCTTCAAAATGTTCGCAATTCTGATGCTAGAAACCAATAACTACAATGGCCTAGGGGAAAAATACACGTACCGTTGTAATCGGGCGAGTTTATGCTTTCAGATGCAACAAGAATTTCTCGAATTCGTCAATCCGTTCGCGAGATATGGGAGTTTGAAGTTAAGGAATGGTTGAGAAACCATCAAAATTTTCGCAAGTCTGATACTCGAAAACATTAACTACAAAGGCATAGGGGAAGAATGCACATACCTTTGTAATCGGGCGAGTTTCCGCTCTCAGATGCAATAGGAAATTCTCGAGTTCGTCAATCTGTTCGCGAGATATGGAAGTTTGAAGTTAAGGCATGCTTGAGAAACCATCAAAATTTTCGCTGGTCTAATACTCGAAACCAGTAACTGGAATGGCCTAGGGGAAAAGTACACACACCATTGTATTCGGGCGTGTTTCTACTTTCACATGCAACAGGAATTTCTCGAGTTCGTCAATGCGTTCGCGAGGTATGGGAGTTTGAAGTTAAGGAATGGCTGAGAAATCATCAAAATTTTCGCAAGTCTGATACTCGAATCCAATAACTACCATGGCCTAGGGCAAAAGTACACATACCGTTGTAATCGGGCGAGTTTCTGCTTTCAGATGCAATAGGAAATTCTCGAGTTCGTCAATCCGTTCGGGAGATATGGAATTTTGAAGTTAAGGAATGTTTGAGGCACGATCAAAATTTTCGCAAGTCTGATTCTCGAAACCAATAACTACAAAGGCCTAGGGGAAAAATACACATACCGTTGTAATCGGGCGAGTTTCTACTTTCAGATGCAAAGGAATTTCTCGAGTTCGTCATTCCGTTCGCGAGATATGGGAGTTTGAAATTAAGGAATGTTTGAGAAACCATCAAAATTTTCACTGGTCTGATACTCGAAACCAGTAACTGGAATGGCCTAGTAGAAAAGTACACACACCATTGTATTCGGGCGTGTTTCTACTTTCAGATGCAACAGGAATTTCTCGAGTTCGTCAATCCGTTCGCGAGATATGGGAGTTTGAAGTTAAGGAATGGTTGAGAAACCATCAAAATTTTCGCAAGTCTGATACTCGAAACCAATATCTACAAAGGCCTAGGGGAAAAATACACATACCGTTGTAATCGGGCGAGTTTCTACTTTCAGATTCAACAGGAATTTCTCGCGTTCGTCAATCCGTTCGCGAGATATGGGAGTTTGAAATTAAGGAATGGTTGAGAAACCATCAAAATTTTCGCTTGTCTGATACTCGAAACCAATAACTGGAATGGCCTAGGGGAAAAGTATACATACTGTTGTAATCGGGCGACTTTCTACTTTCACATGCAACAGGAATTTCTCGAGTTCGTCAATCCATTCGCGGGATATGGGAGTTTGAAGTTAAGGAGTGGTTGAGAAACCATCAAAATTTTCGCAAGTCTGATACACGAAACCAATAACTACTATGGCCTAGGGCAAAAATACACGTACCGTTGTAATCGGGCGAGTTTCTGCTTTCAGATGCAATAGGAAATTCTCGAGTTCGTCAATCCGTTCGCGAGATATGGGAGTTTGAAGTTAATGGAATGCTTGAGAAACCATCAAAATTATCGCAAGTCTGATACTCGAAGCCAATAACTACAAAGGCCTTGGGGAAAAATACACGCACCGTTGTAATCGGGCGAGTTTCTGCTTTCAGATGCAATAGGAAAATCTCGAGTTCGTCAATCCGTTCGCGAGATATGGGAGTTTGAAGTTAAGGAATGGTTGAGAAACCATCACAATTTTCGCAAGTCTGATACTCGAAACCAATAACTACTATGGCCTAGGGCAAAAATACAAATACCGTTGTAATCGGGCGAGTTTCTGCTTTCAGATGCAACAGGAATTTCTCGAATTCGTCAATCCGTTCGCGAGATAGGGAGTTAGAAGTTATGGAATGCTTGAGAAACCATCAAAATTTTCGCAAGTCTGATACTCGAAACCAATAACTACTATGGCCTAGGGCAAAAATGCACGTACCGTTGTAATCGGGCGAGTTTCTGCTTTCAGATGCAATAGGAATTTCTCGAGTTCGTCATTCCGTTCGCGAGATATGGGAGTTTGAAGTTAAGGAATGGTTGAGAAACCATTACAATTTTCGGAAGTCTGATACTCGAAACCAATAACTACTAAGGCCTAGGGCAAAAATACACGTACCGTTGTAATCGGGCGAGTTTCTGCTTTCAGATGCAATAGGAGATTCTCGAGTTCGTCAATCCTTTCGCGAGATATGGGAGTTTGAAGTTAAGGAATGCTTGAAAAACCATCAAAATTTTCGCAAGTCTGATACTCGAAACCAATAACTACTATGGCCTAGGGGAAAAATACACATACCGTTGTAATCGGGCGAGTTTCTGCTTTCAGATGCAACAGGAATTTCTCGAGTTCGTCAATCCGTTCGCGAGATGTGGGAGTTTGAAGTTAAGGAATGGTTGAGAAACCTTCAAAATTTTCGCTGGTCTGATACACGAAACCAATAACTGGAATGGCCTAGGTCAAAAATACACGTACCGCTGTAATCGGCCGAGTTTCTGCTGTCAGATGCAACAGGAATTTCTCGAGATCGTCAATCCGTTCGCGAGATATGGGAGTTTGAAGTAAAGGAATGCTTGAGAAACCATCAAAATTTTCGCAAGTCTGATACTCGAAACCAATAACTGGAATGGCCTAGGGCAAAAATACACGTACCGTTGTAATCGGGCGAGTTTCTGCTTTCAGATGCAATAGGAGATTCTCGAGTTCGTCAATCCGTTCGCGAGATATGGGAGTTTGAAGTTAAGGAATGCTTGAAAAACCATCAAAATTTTCGCAAGTCTGATACTCGAAACCAATAACTACTATGGCCTAGGGCAAAAATACACGTACCGTTGTAATCGGGCGAGTTTCTGCCTTTCAGATGCAATAGGAATCTCTCGAGTTCGTCATTCCGTTCGCGAGATATGGGAGTTTGAAGTTAAGGAATGGTTGAGAAACCATCAAAATTTTCGCAATTCTGATGCTAGAAACCAATAACTACAATGCCCTAGGGGAAAAATACACATACCGTTGTAATCGGGCGAGTTTCTGCTTTCAGATGCAACAGGAATTTCTCGAGTTCGTCAATCCGTTCGCGAGATGTGGGAGTTTGAAGTTAAGGAATGGTTGAGAAACCTTCAAAATTTTCGCTTGTCTGATACACGAAACCAATAACTGGAATTGCCTAGGTCAAAAATACACGTACCGTTGTAATCGGCCGAGTTTCTGCTGTCAGATGCAACAGGAATTTCTCGAGATCGTCAATCCGTTCGCGAGATATGGGAGTTTGAAGTAAAGGAATGCTTGAGAAACCATCAAAATTTTCGCAAGTCTGATACTCGAAACCAATAACTATAAAGGCATAGGAGAAAAATGCACATACCGTTGAAATCGGGCGAGTTTCTGCTTTCAGATGCAATAGGAAATTCTCGAGTTCGTCAATCCGTTCGCGAGATATGGGAGTTTGAAGTTAAGGAATGCTTGATGAACCATCAAAATTATCGCAAGTCTGATACTCGAAGCCAATAACTACAAAGGCCTTGGGGAAAAATACACGCACCGTTGTAATCGGGCGAGTATCTGCTTTCAGATGCAATAGGAAATTCTCGAGTTCGTCAATCCGTTCGCGAGATATGGGAGTTTGAAGTTAAGGAATGCTTGAGAAACCATCAAAATTTTCGCAATTCTGATGCTAGAAACCAATAACTACAATTCCCTAGGGCAAAAATACACATACCGTTGTAATCGGGCGAGTTTCTGCTTTCAGATGCAACAGGAATTTCTCGAATTCGTCAATCCGTTCGCGAGATATGGGAGTTAGAAGTTATGGAATGCTTGAGAAACCATCAAAATTTTCGCATGTCTGATACTCGAAACCAATAACTACTATGGCCTAGGGCAAAAATGCACGTACCGTTGTAATCGGGCGAGTTTCTGCTTTCAGATGCAATAGGAATTTCTCGAGTTCGTCATTCCGTTCGCGAGATATGGGAGTTTGAAGTTAAGGAATGGTTGAGAAACCATTACAATTTTCGGAAGTCTGATACTCGAAACCAATAACTACTATGGCCTAGGGCAAAAATACACGTACCGTTGTAATCGGGCGAGTTTCTGCTTTCAGATGCAACTGGAATTTCTCGAGTTCGTCATTCCGTTCGCGAGATATGGGAGTTTGAAGTTAAGGAATGGTTGAGAAACCATCAAAATTTTCGCAATTCTGATGCTAGAAACCAATAGCTACAATTCCCTAGGGGAAAAATACACATACCGTTGTAATCGGGCGAGTTTCTGCTTTCAGATGCAACAGGAATTTCTTGAGATCGTCAATCCGTTCGCGAGATATGGAAGTTAGAAGTTATGGAACGCTTGAGAAACTATCAAAATTTTCGCAAGTCTGATACTCGAAACCAATAACTACTATGGCCTAGGGCAAAAATACACGTACCGTTGTAATCGGGCGAGTTTCTGCTTTCAGATGCAATAGGAAATTCTCGAGTTCGTCAATCCGTTCGCGAGATATGGGAGTTTGAAGTTATGGAATGCTTGAGAAACCATCAAAATTATCGCAAGTCCGATACTCGAAGCCAATAACTACAAAGGCCTTGGGGAAAAATACACGCACCGTTGTAATCGGGCGAGTTTCTGCTTTCAGATGCAATAGGAAAATCTCGAGTTCGTCAATCCGTTCGCGAGATATGGGAGTTTGAAGTTAAGGAATGGTTGAGAAACCATCACAATTTTCGCAAGTCTGATACTCGAAACCAATAACTACTATGGCCTAGGGCAAAAATGCACATACCGTTGAAATCGTGCGAGATTCTGCTTTCAGATGCAACAGGAATTTCTCGACTTCGTCAATCCGTTCGCGAGATATGGGAGTTTGAAGTTAAGGAATGGTTGAGAAACCTTCAAAATTTTCGCTGGTCTGATACACGAAACCAATAACTGGAATGGCCTAGGACAAAAATAAACGTACCGTTGTAATCGGGCGAGTTTCTGCTTTCAGATGCAACAGGAAATTCTCGAGTTCGTCAATCCGATCGCGAGATATGGAAGTTTGAAGTTAGGAATGCTTGAGAAACCATCAAAATCTTCGCTGGTCTGATACTCGAAACCAACAACTGGAATGGCCTAGGGGAAAAGTACACACACCGTTGTAATCGGGAGAGTTTCTGCTTTCAGTTGCAATGGGAAATTCTCGAGTTCGTCAATCCGTTCGCGAGATATGGGAGTTTGAAGTTAAGGAATGGTTGAGAGACCATCAAAATTTTCGCAAGTCTGATACTCGAAACCAATAACTACAAAGGCATAGGGGAAGAATGCACATACCTTTGTAATCGGGTGAGTTTCCGCTCTCAGATGCAACAGGAATTTCTCGAATTCGTCATTCCGTTCGCGAGATATGGGAGTTTGAAGTTAAGGAATGGTTGAGAAACCATCAAAATTTTCGCAATTCTAATGCTAGAAACCAATAACTAAAATGGCCTAGGGGAAAAATACACATACCGTTGTAATCGGGCGAGTTTATGCTTTCAGTTGCAACAGGAATTTCTCGAATTCGTCAATCCGTTCGCGAGATATGGGAGTTTGAAGTTAAGGAACGGTTGAGAAACCTTCAAAATTTTCGCGGGTCTGATACTCGAAACCAATAACTGGAATGGCCTAGGTCAAAAATACACGTACCGTTGTAATAGGGCGTGTTTCTGCTTTCAGATGCAATAGGAAATTCTCGAGTTCGTCAATCCGTTCGCGAGATATGGGAGTTTGAAGATAAGGAATGCTTGAGCAACCATCAAAATGATCGCAATTCTGATGCTAGAAACCAATAACTACAATTGACTAGGGGAAAAATACACATACCGTTGTAATCGGGCGAGTTTCTGCTTTCAGATGCAACAGGAATTTCTCGAGTTCGTCAATCCGTTCGCGAGATATGGGAGTTTGAAGTTAAGGAATGCTTGAGGAACCATCAAAATTATCGCAAGTCTGACACTCGAAACCAATAACTACAAAGGCATAGGGGAAAAATGCACATACCTTTGTAATCGGGCGAGTTTCCACTTTCAGATGCAACAGGAATTTCTCGAGTTCGTCAATCCGTTCGCGAGATATGGGAGTTTGAAGTTAAGGAATGCTTGAGGAACCATCAAAATTATCGCAAGTCTGACACTCGAAACCAATAACTACAAAGGCATAGGGGAAAAATGCACATACCTTTGTAATCGGGCGAGTATCCACTTTCAGATGCAACAGGAATTTCTCGAGTTCGTCATTCCGTTCGCGAGATATGGGAGTTTGAAGTTAAGGAATGGTTGAGAAACCATCAAAATGTTCGCAATTCTGATGCTAGAAACCAATAACTACAATGGACTAGGGGAAAAATACACATACCGTTGTAATCGGGCGAGTTTCTGCTTTCAGATGCAACAGGAATTTCTCGAGTTCGTCAATCCGTTCGCGAGATATGGGAGTTTGAAGTTAAGGAATGCTTGAGGAACCATCAAAATTATCGCAAGTCTGATACTCGAAACCAATAACTACAAAGGCCTTGGGGAAAAATACACGTACCGTTGTAATCGGGCGAGTTTCTGCTTTCAGATGCAACAGGAATTTCTCGAGTTCGTCAATCCGTTCGCGAGATATGGGAGTTTGAATTTATGGAATGCTTGAGAAACCATCAAAATTTTCGCAAGTCTGATACTCGAAAACATTAACTACAAAGGCATAGGGGAAGAATGCACATACCTTTGTAATCGGGCGAGTTTCCACTCTCAGATGCAACTGGAATTTCTCGAGTTCGTCATTCCGTTCGCGAGATATGGGAGTTTGAAGTTAAGGAATGGTTGAGAAACCATCAAAATGTTCGCAATTCTGATGCTAGAAACCAATAACTACAATGGCCTAGAGGAAAAATACTCATACCGTTGAAATCGGGCGAGTTTCTGCTTTCAGTTGAAACAGGAATTTCTCGAATTCGTCAATCCGTTCGCGAGATATGGGAGTTTGAAGTTAAGGAATGGTTGAGAAACCTTCAAAATTTTCGCTGGTCTGATACTCGAGACCAATAACTGGAATTGCCTAGGTCAAAAATACACGTACCGTTGTAATCGGGCGTGTTTATGCTTTCAGATGCAACAGGAATTTCTCGAGTTCGTCATTCCGTTCGCGAGATATGGGAGTTTGAAGTTAAGGAATGGTTGAGAAAGCATCAAAATTTTCGCAAGTCTGATACTCGAAACCAATAACTACAATGGACTAGGGGAAAAATACACATACGGTTGAAATCGGGCGAGTTTCTGCTTTCAGTTGCAACAGGAATTTCTCGAGTTCGTCATTCCGTTCGCGAGATATGGGAGTTTGAAGTGAAGGAATGGTTGAGAAACCATCAAAATGTTCGCAATTCTGATGCTAGAAACAAATAACTACAATGGACTAGGGGAAAAATACACATACGGTTGAAATCGGGCGAGTTTCTGCTTTCAGTTGCAACAGGAATTTCTCGAATTCGTCAATCCGTTCGCGAGATATGGGAGTTTGAAGTTAAGGAATGGTTGAGAAACCTTCAAAATGTTCGCAATTCTGATGCTAGAAACCAATAACTACAATGGCCTAGGGGAAAAATACACATACCGTTGAAATCGGGCGAGTTTCTGCTTTCAGTTGCAACAGGAATTTCTCGAATTCGTCAATCCGTTCGCGAGATATGGGAGTTTGAAGTTAAGGAATGGTTGAGAAACCTTCAAAATTTTCGCTGGTCTGATACTCGAGACCAATAACTGGAATGGCCTAGGTCAAAAATACACGTACCGTTGTAATCGGGCGAGTTTATGCTTTCAGATGCAACAAGAATTTCTCGAATTCGTCAATCCGTTCGCGAGATATGGGAGTTTGAAGTTAAGGAATGGTTGAGAAACCATCAAAATTTTCGCAAGTCTGATACTCGAAAACATTAACTACAAAGGCATAGGGGAAGAATGCACATACCTTTGTAATCGGGCGAGTTTCCGCTCTCAGATGCAATAGGAAATTCTCGAGTTCGTCAATCTGTTCGCGAGATATGGAAGTTTGAAGTTAAGGCATGCTTGAGAAACCATCAAAATTTTCGCTGGTCTAATACTCGAAACCACTAACTGGAATGGCCTAGGGGAAAAGTACACACACCATTGTATTCGGGCGTGTTTCTACTTTCACATGCAACAGGAATTTCTCGAGTTCGTCAATCCGTTCGGGAGATATGGAATTTTGAAGTTAAGGAATGTTTGGGGCACGATCAAAATTTTCGCAAGTCTGATTCTCGAAACCAATAACTACAAAGGCCTAGGGGAAAAATACACATACCGTTGTAATCGGGCGAGTTTCTACTTTCAGATGCAAAGGAATTTCTCGAGTTCGTCATTCCGTTCGCGAGATATGGGAGTTTGAAATTAAGGAATGTTTGAGAAACCATCAAAATTTTCACTGGTCTGATACTCGAAACCAATAACTGGAATGGCCTAGTAGAAAAGTACACACACCATTGTATTCGGGCGTGTTTCTACTTTCAGATGCAACAGGAATTTCTCGAGTTCGTCAATCCGTTCGCGAGATATGGGAGTTTGAAGTTAAGGAATGGTTGAGAAACCATCAAAATTTTCGAAAGTCTGATACTCGAAACCAATATCTACAAAGGCCTAGGGGAAAAATACACATACCGTTGTAATCGGGCGAGTTTCTACTTTCAGATTCAACAGGAATTTCTCGCGTTCGTCAATCCGTTCGCGAGATATGGGAGTTTGAAATTAAGGAATGGTTGAGAAACCATCAAAATTTTCGCATGTCTGATACTCGAAACCAATAACTGGAATGGCCTAGGGGAAAAGTATACATACTGTTGTAATCGGGCGACTTTCTACTTTCACATGCAACAGGAATTTCTCGAGTTCGTCAATCCATTCGCGGGATATGGGAGTTTGAAGTTAAGGAGTGGTTGAGAAACCATCAAAATTTTCGCAAGTCTGATACTCGAAACCAATAACTACAAATGCCTAGGGGAAAAATACACATGCCATTTGATCGGGCGAGATTCTACTTTCACATGCAACAGGAATTTCTCGAGTTCGTCAATCCGTTCGCGAGATATGGAAATTTGAAGTTAAGGAATGGTTGAGAAAGCATCAAAATTTTCGCTGGTCGAATACTCGAAACAAATAACTTGAATGGCCTAGGGGAAAGTACAAACACCATTGTAATCGGGCTGGTTTCTACTTTCAGATACAACAGGAATTTCTCGAGTTCGTCAATGCGTTCGCGAGGTATGGGAGTTTGAAGTTAAGGAATGGTTGAGAAACCATCAAAATTTTCGCAAGTCTGATACTGGAAACCAATAACTACAATGACCTAGGGGAAAAATACACATACCGTTGTAATCGGGCGAGTTTCTACTTTCAGATGCAATGGAATTTCTCGAGTTCGTCAATCCGTTCGCGAGATATGGAAATTTGAAGTTAAGGCATGCTTGAGAAACCATCAAAATTTTCGCAGGTCTAATACTCGAAACCAACAACTGGAATGGCCAAGGGGAAAAGTACACACACCGTTGTAATCGGGCGAGTTTCTGCTTTCAGATGCAATAGGAAATTCTCGAGTTCGTCAATCCGTTCGCGAGATATGGAAGTTTGAAGTTAAGGCATGCATGAGAAACCATCAAAATTGTCGCTGGGCTGATACTCGATACCAACAACTGGAATGGCCTAGGGGAAAAATACACATACCATTGTAATCGGGCGAGTTTCTACATCCAGATACAACAGGAATTTCACGAGTTCCACAATGCGTTCGCGAGATATGGGAGTTTGAAGTTAAGGAATGGTTGAGAAACCATCAAAATTTTCGCAAGTCTGATACTCGAAACCAATAACTACAAATGCCTAGGGGAAAAATACACATGCCATTTGATCGGGCGAGATTCTACTTTCACATGCAACAGGAATTTCTCGAGTTCGTCAATCCGTTCGCGAGATATGGAAATTTGAAGTTAAGGAATGGTTGAGAAAGCATCAAAATTTTCGCTGGTCGAATACTCGAAACAAATAACTTGAATGGCCTAGGGGAAAAGTACAAACACCATTGTAATCGGGCTGGTTTCTACTTTCAGATTCAACAGGAATTTCTCGCGTTCGTCAATCCGTTCGCGAGATATGGGAGTTTGAAATTAAGGAATGGTTGAGAAACCATCAAAATTTTCGCATGTCTGATACTCGAAACGAATAACTGGAATGGCCTAGGGGAAAGTATACATACTGTTGTAATCGGGCGACTTTCTACTTTCACATGCAACAGGAATTTCTCGAGTTCGTCAATCCATTCGCGGGATATGGGAGTTTGAAGTTAAGGAGTGGTTGAGAAACCATCAAAATTTTCGCAAGTCTGATACTCGAAACCAATAACTACAAATGCCCAGGGGAAAAATACACATGCCATTTGATCGGGCGAGATTCTACTTTCACATGCAACAGGAATTTCTCGAGTTCGTCAATCCGTTCGCGAGATATGGAAATTTGAAGTTAAGGCATGCTTGAGAAACCATCAAAATTTTCGCAGGTCTAATACTCGAAACCAACAACTGGAATGGCCTAGGGGAAAAATACACATACCATTGTAATCGGGCGAGTTTCTACATTCAGATACAACAGGAATTTCACGTGTTCGACAATGCGTTCGCGAGATATGGGAGTTTGAAGTTAAGGAATGGTTGAGAAACCATCAAAATTTTCGCAAGCCTGATACGCGAAACCAATAACTACTATGGCCTAGGGCAAAAATACACATACGGTTGTAATCGGGCGAGTCTCTACTTTCAGATGCAACAGGAATTTCTCGAGTACGTCAATCCGTTCGCGAGATATGGGAGTTTGAATTTAAGGAAAGGTTGAGAAACCATCAAAATTTTCGAAAGTCTGTAACTCGAAACCAATAACTACAAAGGCCTAGGGGAAAAATACACATACCTTTGTAATCGGGCGAGTTTCTACTTTCACATGCAACAGGAATTTCTCGAGTTCGTCTATCCGTTCGCGAGATATGGGAGTTTGATGCTGAGGAATGAATAAGAAACCATCAAAATTTTCGCAAGTCTGATACTCGAATCCAATAACTATAATGGCCTAGGGCAAAAATACACATACCGTTGTAATCGGGCGAGTATCTGCTTTCAGATGCAATAGGAAATTCTCGAGTTCGTCAATCCATTCGCGAGATGTGGAAGTTTGAAGTTAAGGAATGATTGAGAAACCATCAAAATTTTCGCAAGTCTCATACTCGAAACCAATAACTGGCAGGGCCTAGGGGAAAAGTACACACACCATTGTAATCTGGCGGGTTTCTACTTTCAGATGCAATAGGAATTTCTCGAGTTCGTCATTCCGTTCGCGAGATATGGGAGTTTGAAATTAAGGAATGTTTGAGGAACCATCAAAATTTTCGCAAGTCTGATACTCCAATCCAATAACTATAATGGCCTAGGGCAAAAATACACATACCGTTGCAATCGGGCGAGTTTCTGCTTTCAGATGCAATAGGAAATTCTCGAGTTCGTCAATCCGTTCGCGAGATGTGGAAGTTTGAAATTAAGGAATGATTGAGAAACCATCAAAATTTTCGCAAGTCTCATACTCGAAACCAATAACTGGCAGGGCCTAGGGGAAAAGTACACACACCATTGTAATCTGGCGGGTTTCTACTTTCAGATGCAATAGGAATTTCTCGAGTTCGTCATTCCGTTCGCGAGATATGGGAGTTTGAAATTAAGGAATGATTGAGAAACCATCAAAATTTTCGCATGTCTGATACTCGAAACCAATAACTGGAATGGCCTAGGGGAAAAGTATTCATACTGTTGTAATCGGGCGACTTTCTACTTTCACATGCAACAGGAATTTCTCGAGTTCGTCAATCCATTCGCGGGATATGGGAGTTTGAAGTTAAGGAGTGGTTGAGAAACCATCAAAATTTTCGCAAGTCTGATACTCGAAACCAATAACTACAAATGCCTAGGGGAAAAATACACATGCCATTTGATCGGGCGAGATTCTACTTTCACATGCAACAGGAATTTCTCGAGTTCGTCAATCCGTTCGCGAGATATGGAAATTTGAAGTTAAGGAATGGTTGAGAAAGCATCAAAATTTTCGCTGGTCGAATACTCGAAACAAATAACTTGAATGGCCTAGGGGAAAGTACAAACACCATTGTAATCGGGCTGGTTTCTACTTTCAGATACAACAGGAATTTCTCGAGTTCGTCAATCCGTTCGCGAGATATGGAAATTTGAAGTTAAGGCATGCTTGAGAAACCATCAAAATTTTCGCAGGTCTAATACTCGAAACCAACAACTGGAATGGCCAAGGGGAAAAGTACACACACCGTTGTAATCGGGCGAGTTTCTGCTTTCAGATGCAATAGGAAATTCTCGAGTTCGTCAATCCGTTCGCGAGATATGGAAATTTGAAGTTAAGGCATGCTTGAGAAACCATCAAAATTTTCGCAGGTCTAATACTCGAAACCAACAACTGGAATGGCCAAGGGGAAAAGTACACACACCGTTGTAATCGGGCGAGTTTCTGCTTTCAGATGCAATAGGAAATTCTCGAGTTCGTCAATCCGTTCGCGAGATATGGAAGTTTGAAGTTAAGGCATGCATGAGAAACCATCAAAATTGTCGCTGGGCTGATACTCGATACCAACAACTGGAATGGCCTAGGGGAAAAATACACATACCATTGTAATCGGGCGAGTTTCTACATTCAGATACAACAGGAATTTCACGAGTTCGACAATGCGTTCGCGAGATATGGGAGTTTGAAGTTAAGGAATGGTTGAGAAACCATCAAAATTTTCGCAAGTCTGATACTCGAAACCAATAACTACAAATGCCTAGGGGAAAAATACACATGCCATTTGATCGGGCGAGATTCTACTTTCACATGCAACAGGAATTTCTCGAGTTCGTCAATCCGTTCGCGAGATATGGAAATTTGAAGTTAAGGAATGGTTGAGAAAGCATCAAAATTTTCGCTGGTCGAATACTCGAAACAAATAACTTGAATGGCCTAGGGGAAAAGTACAAACACCATTGTAATCGGGCTGGTTTCTACTTTCAGATTCAACAGGAATTTCTCGCGTTCGTCAATCCGTTCGCGAGATATGGGAGTTTGAAATTAAGGAATGGTTGAGTAACCATCAAAATTTTCGCATGTCTGATACTCGAAACCAATAACTGGAATGGCCTAGGGGAAAAGTATACATACTGTTGTAATCGGGCGACTTTGTACTTTCACATGCAACAGGAATTTCTCGAGTTCGTCAATCCATTCGCGGGATATGGGAGTTTGAAGTTAAGGAGTGGTTGAGAAACCATCAAAATTTTCGCAAGTCTGATACTCGAAACCAATAACTACAAATGCCCAGGGGAAAAATACACATGCCATTTGATCGGGCGAGATTCTACTTTCACATGCAACAGGAATTTCTCGAGTTCGTCAATCCGTTCGCGAGATATGGAAATTTGAAGTTAAGGCATGCTTGAGAAACCATCAAAATTTTCGCAGGTCTAATACTCGAAACTAACAACTGGAATGGCCAAGGGGAAAAGTACACACACCGTTGTAATCGGGCGAGTTTCTGCTTTCAGATGCAATAGGAAATTCTCGAGTTCGTCAATCCGTTCGCGAGATATGGAAGTTTGAAGTTAAGGCATGCATGAGAAACCATCAAAATTGTCGCTGGGCTGATACTCGATACCAACAACTGGAATGGCCTAGGGGAAAAATACACATACCATTGTAATCGGGCGAGTTTCTACATTCAGATACAACAGGAATTTCACGAGTTCGACAATGCGTTCGCGAGATATGGGAGTTTGAAGTTAAGGAATGGTTGAGAAACCATCAAAATTTTCGCAAGCCTGATACGCGAAACCAATCACTACTATGGCCTAGGGCAAAAATACACATACGGTTGTAATCGGGCGAGTCTCTACTTTCAGATGCAACAGGAATTTCTCGAGTACGTCAATCCGTTCGCGAGATATGGGAGTTTGAATTTAAGGAAAGGTTGAGAAACCATCAAAATTTTCGAAAGTCTGTAACTCGAAACCAATAACTACAAAGGCCTAGGGGAAAAATACACATACCTTTGTAATCGGGCGAGTTTCTACTTTCACATGCAACAGGAATTTCTCGAGTTCGTCTATCCGTTCGCGAGATATGGGAGTTTGATGCTGAGGAATGATTAAGAAACCATCAAAATTTTCGCAAGTCTGATACTCGAAACCAATAACTACAAATGCCCAGGGGAAAAATACACATGCCATTTGATCGGGCGAGATTCTACTTTCACATGCAACAGGAATTTCTCGAGTTCGTCAATCCGTTCGCGAGATATGGAAATTTGAAGTTAAGGCATGCTTGAGAAACCATCAAAATTTTCGCAGGTCTAATACTCGAAACTAACAACTGGAATGGCCTAGGGCAAAAACACACATACCGTTGTAATCGGGCGAGTTTCTGCTTTCAGATGCAATAGGAAATTCTCGAGTTCGTCAATCCGTTCGCGAGATGTGGAAGTTTGAAATTAAGGAATGATTGAGAAACCATCAAAATTTTCGCAAGTCTCATACTCGAAACCAATAACTGGCAGGGCCTAGGGGAAAAGTACACACACCATTGTAATCTGGCGGGTTTCTACTTTCAGATGCAATAGGAATTTCTCGAGTTCGTCATTCCGTTCGCGAGATATGGGAGTTTGAAATTAAGGAATGATTGAGAAACCATCAAAATTTTCGCAAGTCTCATACTCGATACCAATAACTGGCAGGGCCTAGGGGAAAAGTACACACACCATTGTAATCTGGCGGGTTTCTACTTTCAGATGCAATAGGAATTTCTCGAGTTCGTCATTCCGTTCGCGAGATATGGGAGTTTGAAATTAAGGAATGTTTGAGAAACCATCAAAATTTTCACTGGTCTGATACTCGAAACCAATAACTGGAATGGCCTAGGAGAACAGTACACTCACCATTGTATTCGGGCGTGTTTCTACTTTCAGATGCAATAGGAAATTCTCGAGTTCGTCAATGCGTTCGCGAGATATGGGTGTTTGAAGTTAAGGAATGGTTGAGAAACCATCAAAATTTTCGCAAGTCTGATTCGCGAAACCAATAACTACTATGGCCTAGGGCAAAAATACACATACCGTTGTAATCGGGCGAGTTTCTGATTTCAGATGCAATAGGAAATTCTCGAGTTCGTCAACCCGTTCGCGAGATATGGGAGTTTGAAATTAAGGAATGATTGAGAAACCATCAAAATTTTCGCAAGTCTCATACTCGAAACCAATAACTGGCAGGGCCTAGGGGAAAAGTACACACACCATTGTAATCTGGCGGGTTTCTACTTTCAGATGCAATAGGAATTTCTCGAGTTCGTCATTCCGTTCGCGAGATATGGGAGTTTGAAATTAAGGAATGTTTGAGAAACCATCAAAATTTTAACTGGTCTGATACTCGAAACCAATAACTGGAATGGCCTAGGAGAAAAGTACACACACCATTGTATTCGGGCGTGTTTCTACTTTCAGATGCAATAGGAAATTCTCGAGTTCGTCAATGCGTTCGCGATATATGGAAGTTTGAAGTTAAGGAATGATTGAGAAACCATCAAAATTTTCGCAAGTCTGATTCTCGAAACCAATAACTACAAAGGCCAAGGGGAAAAATACACATACCGTTGAAATCGGGCGAGTTTCTACTTCAACATGCAATAGGAATTTCTCGAGTACGTCATTCCGTTCGCGAGATATGGGAGTTTGAAGTTAAGGAATGGTTGAGAAACCATCAAAATTTTGGCTGGTCGAATACTCGAAACTAATAACTGGAATGGCCTAGGGGAAAAGTACAAACACCATTGTAATCGGGAGGGTTTCTGCTTTCAGATGCAATAGCAAATTCTCGAGTTCGTCAATCCGTTCGCGAGATATGGAAGTTTGAAGTTAAGGAATGATTGAGAAACCATCAGAATTTTCGCAAGTCTGATTCTCGAAACCAATAACTACAAAGGCCTAGCGGAAAAATACACATACCGTTGTAATCGGGCGAGTTTCTACTTTCACATGCAACAGGAATTTCTCGAGTTCGTCAACCCGTTCGCGAGATATGGAAGTTTGAAGTTAAGGCATGCTTGAGAAACCATCAAAACTTTCGCTGGTCTGATACTCGAAACTAACAACTGGAATGGCCTAGGGGTAAAATACACATACCATTGTAATCGGGCGAGTTTCTACTTTCAGATACAACAGGAATTTCACGAGTTCGTCAATGCGTTCGCGAGATATGGGTGTTTGAAGTTAAGGAATGGTTGAGAAACCATCAAAATTTTCGCAAGTCTGATACTCGAAACCAGTAACTACTATTGCCTAGGGCAAAAATGCACACACCATTGTAATCGGGCTAGTTTCTACTTTCAGATGCAACAGGAATTTCTCGAGTTCGTCAATCCGTTCGCAAGATATGGGAGTTTGAAGATAAGGAATGGTTGAGAAACCATCAAAATTTTCGCAGGTCTGATACTCGAAACCAATAACTGGAATGGCCTAGGGGAAAAATACACATACCGTTGTAATCGGGCGAGTTTCTACTTTCAGATGCAACAGGAATTTCTCGAGTTCGTCGATCCGTTCGCGAGATATGGGAGTTTGAAGTTAAGGAATGGTTGAGAAACCATCAAAACTATCGCAAGTCTGATACTCGAAACCAACAACTGGAATGGCCTACGGGAAAAGTACACATACCATTGTAATCGGGCGAGTTTCTATTTTCAGATGCAACAGGAATTTCTCGATTTCGTCAATCCGTTCGCGAGAAATGGGGGTTTGAATTTAAGGAATGGTTGAGAAACCATCAAAATTTTCGCAAGTCTGATACTCGAAACCGATAACTACAAAGGCCTAGGGGAAAAATACACATACCGTTGTAATCGGGCGAGTTTTCACTTCCACATGCAACAGGAATTTCTCGAGTTCGTCAATCCGTTCGCGAGATATGGGAGTTTGAAGTTAATGAATGATTGAGATACCATCAAAATTTTCGCTGGTCGAATACTCGAAACCAATAACTGGAATGGCCAAGGGGAAAAGTACAAACACCATTGTAATCGGGCGGGTTTCTACTTTCAGATACAACAGGAATTTCTCGAGTTCGTCAATGCGTTCGCGAGATATGGGAGTTTGAAGTTAAGGAATGGCTGTGAAATCATCAAAATTTTCGCAAGTCTGATACTCGAAACCAATAACTACAATGGCCTAGGGGAAAAATACACATACCGTTGTAATCGGGCGAGTTTCTACTTTCAGATGCAACAGGAATTTCTCGAGTTCGTCGATCCGTTCGCGAGATATGGGAGTTTGAAGTTAAGGAATGGTTGAGAAACCATCAAAACTATCGCAAGTCTGATACTCGAAACCAACAACTGGAATGGCCTACGGGAAAAGTACACATACCATTGTAATCGGGCGAGTTTCTATTTTCAGATGCAACAGGAATTTCTCGAGTTCGTCAATCCGTTCGCGAGAAATGGGGGTTTGAATTTAAGGAATGGTTGAGAAACCATCAAAATTTTCGCAAGTCTGATACTCGAAACCGATAACTACAAAGGCCTAGGGGAAAAATACACATACCGTTGTAATCGGGCGAGTTTTCACTTCCACATGCAACAGGAATTTCTCGAGTTCGTCAATCCGTTCGCGAGATATGGGAGTTTGAAGTTAATGAATGATTGAGATACCATCAAAATTTTCGCTGGTCGAATACTCGAAACCAATAACTCGAATGGCCAAGGGGAAAAGTACAAACACCATTGTAATCGGGCGGGTTTCTACTTTCAGATACAACAGGAATTTCTCGAGTTCGTCAATGCGTTCGCGAGATATGGGAGTTTGAAGTTAAGGAATGGCCGTGAAATCATCAAAATTTTCGCAAGTCTGATACTCGAAACCAATAACTACTATGGCGTAGGGCAAAAATACACATACCGTTGTAATGGGGCGAGTTTCTGCTTTCAGATGCAATAGGAAATTCTCGAGTTCGTCAATCCGTTCGCGACATATGGAAGTTTGAAGTTAAGGAATGATTGAGAAACCATCAAAATTTTCGCGAGTCTGATACTCGAAACCAATAACTACAAAGGCCTAGCGAAAAAATGCACACACCATTGTAATCGGGCTAGTTTCTACTTTCAGATGCAACAGGAATTTCTCGAGTTCGTCAATCCGTTCGCAAGATATGGGAGTTTGAAGATAAGGAATGGTTGAGAAACCATCAAAATTTTCGCAGGTCTGATACTCGAAACCAATAACTGGAATGGCCTAGGGGAAAAGTACACACACCATTCTAATCGGGCGAGTTTCTGCTTTCAGATGCAATAGGAAATTCTCGAGTTCGTCAATCCGTTCGCGAGATATGTAAGTGTGAAATTAAGGAATGGTTGAGAAGCCTTCAAAATTATCGCAAGTCTGATACTCGAAACCAACAACTGGAATGGCCTACGGGAAAAGTACACATGCCATTGTAATCGGGCGAGTTTCTATTTTCAGATGCAACAGGAATTTCTCGAGTTCGTCAATCCGTTCGCGAGAAATGGGAGTTTGAATTTAAGGAATGGTTGAGAAACCATCAAAATTTTCGCAAGTCTGATACTCGAAACCAATAACTACAATGGCCTAGGGGAAAGATACACATACCGTTGTAATCGGGCGAGTTTCTACTTTCAGATGCAATAGGAATTTTTCGAGTTCGTCAATCCGTTCGCAAGATATGGGAGTTTGAAGTTAAGGAATGGTTGAGAAACCATCAAAATTTTCGCAAGTCTGATACTCGAAACCAATAACTACAATGGCCTAGGGGAAAAATACACATACCGTTGTAATCGGGCGAGTTTCTACTTTCAGATGCAACAGGAATTTCTCGAGTTCGTAGATCCGTTCGCGAGATATGGGAGTTTGAAGTTAAGGAATGGTTGAGAAACCATCAAAACTATCGCAAGTCTGATACTCGAAACCAACAACTGGAATGGCCTACGGGAAAAGTACACATACCATTGTAATCGGGCGAGTTTCTATTTTCAGATGCAACAGGAATTTCTCGAGTTCGTCAATCCGTTCGCGAGAAATGGGGGTTTGAATTTAAGGAATGGTTGAGAAACCATCAAAATTTTCGCAAGTCTGATACTCGAAACCGATAACTACAAAGGCCTAGGGGAAAAATACACATACCGTTGTAATCGGGCGAGTTTTCACTTCCACATGCAACAGGAATTTCTCGAGTTCGTCAATCCGTTCGCGAGATATGGGAGTTTGAAGTTAATGAATGATTGAGATACCATCAAAATTTTCGCTGGTCGAATACTCGAAACCAATAACTGGAATGGCCAAGGGGAAAAGTACAAACACCATTGTAATCGGGCGGGTTTCTACTTTCAGATACAACAGGAATTTCTCGAGTTCGTCAATGCGTTCGCGAGATATGGGAGTTTGAAGTTAAGGAATGGCTGTGAAATCATCAAAATTTTCGCAAGTCTGATACTCGAAACCAATAACTACTATGGCGTAGGGCAAAAATACACATACCGTTGTAATGGGGCGAGTTTCTGCTTTCAGATGCAATAGGAAATTCTCGAGTTCGTCAATCCGTTCGCGAGATATGGAAGTTTGAAGTTAAGGAATGATTGAGAAACCATCAAAATTTTCGCGAGTCTGATACTCGAAACCAATAACTACAAAGGCCTAGCGAAAAAATACACATACCGTTGTAATCGGGCGAGTTTCTAGTTTCACATGCAACAGGAAATTCTCGAGTTCGTCAATGCGTTCGCAAGATATGGGAGTTTGAAGTTAAGGAATGCGTGAGAAACCATCAAAATTTTCGCACGTCTGATACTCGAAACCATTAACTACTATGGCCTAGAGCAAAAATGCACATACCGTTGTAATCGGGCGAGTTTCTGCTTTCAGATGCAACAGGAATTTCTCGAGTTCGTCCATCCGTTCACGAGATATGGGAGTTTGAAGTTAAGGAATGGTTGAGAAACCATCAAAATTTTCGCTGGTCTGATACTCGAAACCAATAACTGGAATGGCCTAGGGGAAAAGTACACACACCATTGTAATCGGGCTAGTTTCTACTTTCAGAGGCAACAGGAATTTCTCGAGTTCGTCAATCCGTTCGCGAGATATGGGAGTTTGAAGTTAAGGAATGGTTGAGAAACCATCGAAATTTACCGCAAGTCTGATACTCGAAACCAATAACTACTATGGCCTAGGGCAAAAATGTACATACCGTTTTAATCGGGCGAGATTCTGCTTTCAGATGCAACAGGAATTTCTCGAGTTCGTCAATCCGTTCGCGAGATATGGGAGTTTGAAGTTAAAGAATGGTTGAGAAACCATCAAAATTTTCGCTGCTCGAATACTCGAAACCAATAACTCCAAAGGCCTTGGGGGAAAATACACGTACCGTTGTAATCGGGCGAGTTTCTACTTTCAGATGCAACAGGAATTTCTCGAGTTCGTCAATCCGTTCGCGAGATATGGGAGTTTGAAGTTAAGGAATGGTTGAGAAACCATCAAAACTATCGCAAGTCTTATACTCGAAACCAACAACTGGAATGGCCTACGGGAAAAGTACACATACCATTGTAGTCGGGCGAGTTTCTATTTTCAGATGCAACAGGAATTTCTCGAGTTCGCCAATCCGTTCGCGAGAAATGGGGGTTTGAATTTAAGGAATGGTTGAGAAACCATCAAAATTTTCGCAAGTCTGATACTCGAAACCGATAACTACAAAGCCTAGGGGAAAAATACACATACCGTTGTAATAGGGCGAGTTTCTACTTCCACATGCAACAGGAATTTCTCGAGTTCGTCAATGCGTTCGCGAGATATGGGAGTTTGAAGTTAAGGAATGGCTGTGAAATCATCAAAATTTTCGCAAGTCTGATACTCGAAACCAATAACTACTATGGCGTAGGGCAAAAATACACATACCGTTGTAATGGGGCGAGTTTCTGCTTTCAGATGCAATAGGAAATTCTCGAGTTCATCAATCCGTTCGCGAGATATGGAAGTTTGAAGTTAAGGAATGATTGAGAAACCATCAAAATTTTCGCGAGTCTGATACTCGAAACCAATAACTACAAAGGCCTAGCGAAAAAATACACATACCGTTGTAATCGGGCGAGTTCCTAGTTTCACATGCAACAGGAAATTCTCGAGTTCGTCAATGCGTTCGCAAGATATGGGAGTTTGAAGTTAAGGAATGCGTGAGAAACCATCAAAATTTTCGCACGTCTGATACTCGAAACCATTAACTACTATGGCCTAGAGCAAAAATGCACATACCGTTGTAATCGGGCGAGTTTCTGCTTTCAGATGCAACAGGAATTTCTCGAGTTCGTCCATCCGTTCACGAGATATGGGAGTTTGAAGTTAAGGAATGGTTGAGAAACCATCAAAATTTTCGCTGGTCTGATACTCGAAACCAATAACTGGAATGGCCTAGGGGAAAAGTACACACACCATTGTAATCGGGCTAGTTTCTACTTTCAGAGGCAACAGGAATTTCTCGAGTTCGTCAATCCGTTCGCGAGATATGGGAGTTTGAAGTTAAGGAATGGTTGAGAAACCATCGAAATTTACCGCAAGTCTGATACTCGAAACCAATAACTACTATGGCCTAGGGCAAAAATGTACATACCGTTTTAATCGGGCGAGATTCTGCTTTCAGATGCAACAGGAATTTCTCGAGTTCGTCAATCCGTTCGCGAGATATGGGAGTTTGAAGTTAAAGAATGGTTGAGAAACCATCAAAATTTTCGCTGCTCGAATACTCGAAACCAATAACTACAAAGGCCTTGGGGAAAAATACACGTACCGTTGTAATCGGGCGAGTTTCTACTTTCAGATGCAACAGGAATTTCTCGAGTTCCTCAATCCGTTCGCGAGAAATGGGAATTTGAAGTTAAGGAATGGTTGAGAAACCATCAAAATTTTCGCAAGTCTGATACTCGAAACCAATAACTACTATGGCCTAGGGCAAAAATGCACATACCGTTGTAACCCGGCGAGTTTCTGCTTTCAGATGCAATAGGAAATTCTCGAGTTCGTCAATCCGTTCGCGAGATATGTAAGTGTGAAGTTAAGGAATGGTTGAGAAACCATCAAAATTATCGCAAGTCTGATACTCGAAACCAATAACAATGCACATACCGTTGTAACCGGGCGAGTTTCTGCTTTCAGATGCAATAGGAAATTCTCGAGTTCGTCAATCCATTCGCGAGATATGGAAGTTTGATGTTAAGGAATGATTGAGGAACCATCAAAATTTTCGCTGGTCTGATACTCGAAACCAATAACTGGAATGGCCTAGGGGAAAAGTACACACACCATTGTATTCGGGCTAGTTTCTACTTTCAGAGGCAACAGGAATTTCTCGAGTTCGTCTATCCGTTCGCGAGATATGGGAGTTTGAAGTTAAGGAATGGTTGAGAAACCATCAAAATTATCGCTGGTCTGATACTCGAAACCAATAACTGGAATGGCCTAGGGGAAAGGTACACACACCATTGTAATCGGGCTAGTTTCTACTTTCAGAGGCAACAGGAATTTCTCGAGTTCGTCAATCCGTTCGCGAGATATGGGAGTTTGAAGTTAAGGAATGGTTGAGAAACCATCAAAATTTTCGCAACTCTGATCCTCGAAACCTATAACTACAATGGCCTAGGGGAAAAATACACATATCGTTGTATTCGGGAGAGTTTCTACTTTCAGACGCAACAGGAATTTCTCGAGTTTGTCAATCCGTTCGCGAGATATGGAAGTTTGAAGATAAGGAATGGTTGAGAAACCATCAAAATTTTCGCAGGTCTGATACTCGAAACCAATAACTGGAATGGCCTAGGGGAAAAGTACACACACCATTCTAATCGGGCGAGTTTCTACTTTCAGATACAACAGGAATTTCTCGAGTTCGTCAATGCGTTCGCGAGATATGGGAGTTTGAAGTTAAGGAATGCTGGAGAAACCATCAAAATTTTCGCACGTCTGATACTCGAAACCAGTAACTACAATTGCCTAGGGCAAAAATGCACACACCATTGTAAACGGGCTAGTTTCTACTTTCAGATGCAACAGGAATTTCTCGAGTTCGTCAATCCGTTCGCCAGATATGGGAGTTTGAAGATAAGGAATCGTTGAGAAACCATCAAAATTTTCGCAGGTCTGATACTCGAAACCAATAACTGGAATGGCCTAGGGGAAAAGTACACACACCATTCTAATCGGGCGAGTTTCTGCTTTCAGATGCAATAGGAAATTCTCGAGTTCGTCAATCCGTTCGCGAGATATGTAAGTGTGAAGTTAAGGAATGGTTGAGAAACCATCAAAATTATCGCAAGTCTGATACTCGAAACCAACAACTGGAATGGCCTACGGGAAAAGTACACATACCATTGTAATCCGGCGAGTTTCTACTCTCAGATGTAACAGGAATATCTCGAGTTCGTCAATACGTTCGGGAGGCATGGGAGTTTGAAGTTAAGGAATGGTTGAGAAACCATCAAAATTTTCGCAAGTCTGATACTCGAAACCAATAACTACAATGGCTTATGGGAAAAATACACATACCGTTGTAATCGGGCGAGTTTCTGCTCTCACATGCAACAGGAATTTCTCGAGTTCGCCAATCCGTTCGCGAGATATGGGAGTTTGAAGTTAAGGAATGGTTGAGAAACCATCAAAATTTTCGCAGGTCTGATACTCGAAACCAATAACAACTATGGCCTAGGGCAAAAATGCACATACATTTGTAATCGGGCGAGATTCTACATTCAGATGCAATAGGAACTTCTCGAGTTCGCCAATCCGTTCGCGAGGTATCGGAGTTTGAAGTTAAAGAATGGTTGAGAAACCATCAAAATTTTCGCAAATCTGATACTCGAAACCAATAACTACTATGGCCTAGGGCAAAAATGCACATACCGTTGTAACCGGGCGAGTTTCCGCTTTCAGATGCAATAGGAAATTCTCGAGTTCGTCAATCCGTTCGCGAGATATGGGAGTTTGAAGTTAAGGAATGGTTGAGATACCATCAAAATTTTCGCTGGTCGAATACTCGAAACAAATAACTGGAATGGCCAAGGGGAAAAGTACAAACACCATTGTAATCGGGCGGGTTTCTACTTTCCGATACAACAGGAATTTCTCGAGTTCGTCAATGCGTTCGCGAGATATGGGAGTTTGAAGTTAAGGAATGGCTGTGAAATCATCAAAATTTTACCAAGTCTGATACTCGAAACCAATAACTACTATGGCCTAGGGCAAAAATACACATACCGTTGTAATCGGGCGAGTTTCTGCTTTCAGATGCTATAGGAAATTCTCGAGTTCGTCAATCCGTTAGCGAGATATGGAAGTTTGAAGTTAAGGAATGATTGAGAAACCATCAAAATTTTCGCGAGTCTGATACTCGAAACATATAACTACAAAGGCCTAGCGGAAAAATACACATACCGTTGTAATCGGGCGAGTTTCTAGTTTCACATGCAACAGGAAATTCTCGAGTTCGTCAATGCGTTCGCAAGATATGGGAGTTTGAAGTTAAGGAATGCTTGAAGAACCATCAAAATTTTCGCACGGCTGATACTCGAAACCAGTAACTACTATGGCCTAGGGCAAAAATGCACATACCGATGTAATCGGGCGAGTTTCTGCTTTCAGATGCAACAGGAATTTCTCGAGTTCGTCAATCCGTTCACGAGATATGGGAGTTTGAAGTTAAGGAACGGTTGAGAAACCATCAAAATTTTCGCCGGTCTGATACTCGAAACCAATAACTGGAATGGCCTAGGGGAAAAGTACACACACCATTGTAATCGGGCTAGTTTCTACTTTCAGAGGCAACAGGAATTTCTCGAGTTCGTAAATCCGTTCGCGAGATATGGGAGTTTGAAGTTAAGGAATGGTTGAGAAACCATCGAAATTTACCGCAAGTCTGATACTCGAAACCAATAACTACTATGGCCTAGGGCAAAAATGTACATACCGTTTTAATCGGGCGAGATTCTGCTTTCAGATGCAACAGGAATTTCTCGAGTTCGTCAATCCGTTCACGAGATATGGGAGTTTGAAGTTAAGGAATGGTTGAGAAACCATCAAAATTTTCGCTGGTCTGATACTCGAAACCAATAACTGGAATGGCCTAGGGGAAAAGTACACACACCATTGTAATCGGGATAGTTTCTACTTCCACATGCAACAGGAATTTCTCGAGTTCGTCAATCCGTTCGCGAGATATGGGAGTTTGAAGTTAAAGAATGGTTGAGAAACCATCAAAATTTTCGCTGGTCGAATACTCGAAACCAATAACTACAAAGGCCTTGGGGAAAAATACACGTACTGTTGTAATCGGGCGAGTTTCTACTTTCAGATGCAACAGGAATTTCTCGAGTTCGTCAATCCGTTCGCGAGAAATGGGAATTTGAAGTTAAGGAATGGTAGAGAAACCATAAAAATTTTCGCAAGTCTGATACTCAAAACCAATAACTACTATGGCCTAGGGCAAAAATGCACATACCGTTGTAACCGGGCGAGTTTCCGCTTTCAGATGCAATAGGAAATTCTCGAGTTCGTCAATCCGTTCGCGAGATATGTAAGTGTGAAGTTAAGGAATGGTTGAGAAACCATCAAAATTATCGCAAGTCTGATACTCGAAACCAATAACTACAATTGCCTAGGGGAAAAATACACATACCATTGTAATCGGGCGAGTTTCTACTTTCAGATGCAACAGGAATATCTCGAGTTCGTCAATCCGTTCGCGAGATATGGGAGATTGAAGTTAAGGAATGGTAGAGAAACCATAAAAATTTTCGCAAGTCTGATACTCGAAACCAATAACTACTATGGCCTAGGGCAAAAATGCACATACCGTTGTAACCGGGCGAGTTTCCGCATTCAGATGCAATGGGAAATTCTCGAGTTCGTCAATCCGTTCGCGAGATATGTAAGTGTGAAGTTAAGGAATGGTTGAGAAACCATCAAAATTATCGCAAGTCTGATACTCGAAACCAATAACTACAATTGCCTAGGGGAAAAATACACATACCATTGTAATCGGGCGAGTTTCTACTTTCAGATGCAACAGGAATTTCTCGAGTTCGTCAATCCGTTCGCGAGATATGGGAGATTGAAGTTAAGGAATGGTTGAGAAACCATCAAAATTTTCGCTGGACGAATACTCGAAACCAATAACTGGAATGGCCTAGGGGAAAAGTACAAACACCACTGTAATCGGGCTGGTTTCTACTTTCAGACACAACAGGAATTTCTCGAGTTCGTCAATGCGTTCGCGAGGTATGGGAGTTTGAAGTTAAGGAATGGCTGAGAAATCATCAAAATTTTCGCAAGTCTGATACTCGAATCCAATAACTACAATGGACTAGGGGAAAAGTACACACACCATTGTAATCGGGATAGTTTCTACTTCCACATGCAACAGGAATTTCTCGAGTTCGTCAATCCGTTCGCGAGATATGGGAGATTGAAGTTAAGGAATGGTTGAGAAACCATCAAAATTTTCGCTGGACGAATACTCGAAACCAATAACTGGAATGGCCTAGGGGAAAAATACACATACCGTTGTAATCGGGCGAGTTTCTACTTTCAGATGCAACACGAATTTCTCGAGTTCGTCAATCCGTTCGCGAGATATGGGAGTTTGAAGTTATGGAATGGCTGAGAAATCATCAAAATTTTCGCAAGTCTGATACTCGAATCCAATAACTACTGTGGCCTAGGGCAAAAATACACATACCGTTGTAATCGGGCGAGTTTCTGCTTTCCGATGCAATAGGAATTTCTCGAGTTCGTCAATCCGTTCGCGAGATGTGTAAGTGTCAAGTTAAGGAATGGTTGAGAAACCATCAAAATTTTCGCAATTCTGATTCTCGAAACCAATAACTACAAAGGCATAGCGGAAAAATACACATACCGTTGTAATCGGGCGAGTTTCTACTTTCACATGCAACAGGAATTTCTCGAGTTCGTCTATCCGTTCGCGAGATATGGGAGTTTGAAGTTAAGGAATGCTTGAGGAACCATCAAAATTTTCGCAAGTCTGGTACTCGAATCCAATAACTATAATGGCCTAGGGCAAAAATACACATACCGTTGTAATCGGGCGAGTTTCTGCTTTCAGATGCAATAGGAAATTCCCGAGTTCGTCAATCCGTTCGCGAGATATGTAAGTGTGAAGTTAAGGAATGGTTGTGAAACCATCAAAATTTTCGCAACTCTGATCCTCGAAACCTATAACTACAATGGCCTAGGGCAAAAATGCACACACCATTGTAATCGGGCTAGTTTCTACTTTCAGATGCAACAGGAATTTCTCGAGTTCGTCAATCCGTTCGCAAGATGTGGGAGTTTGAAGATAAGGAATGGTTGAGAAACCATCAAAATTTTCGCAGGTCTGATACTCGAAACCAATAACTGGAATGGCCTAGGGGAAAGTACACACACCATTCTAATCGGGCGAGTTTCTGCTTTCAGATGCAATAGGAAATTCTCGAGTTCGTCAATCCGTTCGCGAGATATGTAAGTGTGAAGTTAAGGAGTGGTTGAGAAACCAACAAAATTATCGCAAGTCTGATACTCGAAACCAACAACTGGAATGGCCTACGGGAAAAGTACACATACCATTGTAATCGGGCGAGTTTCTACTCTCAGATGCAACAGGAATATCTCGAGATCGTCAATCCGTTCGCGAGGCGCGGGAGTTTGAAGTTAAGGAATGGTTGAGAAACCATCAAAATTTTCGCAAGTCTGATACTCGAAACCAATAACAACTATGGCCTAGGGCAAAAATGCACATACCGTTGTAACCGGGCGAGTTTCTGCTTTCAGGTGCAATAGGAAATTCTCGAGTTCCCCAATCCGTTCGCGAGATATGTAAGTGTGAAGTTAAGGAATGGTTGAGAAACCATCAAAATTATCGCAAGTCTGATACTCGAAACCAACACCTGGAATGGCCTACGGGAAAAGTACACATACCATTGTAATCGGGCGAGTTTCTATTTTCAGATGCAACAGGAATTTCTCGAGTTCGTCAATCGGTTCGCGAGAAATGGGAGTTTGAATTTAAGGAATGGTTGAGAAACCATCAAAATATTCGCAAGTCTGATACTCGAAACCAATAACTACAATGGCCTAGGGGAAAGATACACATACCGTTGTAATCGGGCGAGTTTCTACTTTCAGATGCAACAGGAATTTCTCGAGTTCGTCAATCCGTTCGCGAGAAATGGGAATTTGAAGTTAAGGAATGGTAGAGAAACCATAAAAATTTTCGCAAGTCTGATACTCGAAACCAATAACTACTATGGCCTAGGGCAAAAATGCACATACCGTTGTAACCGGGCGAGTTTCCGCTTTCAGATGCAATAGGAAATTCTCGAGTTCGTCAATCCGTTCGCGAGATATGTAAGTGTGAAGTTAAGGAATGGTTGAGAAACCATCAAAATTATCGCAAGTCTGATACTCGAAACCAATAACTACAATTGCCTAGGGGAAAAATACACATACCATTGTAATCGGGCGAGTTTCTACTTTCAGATGCAACAGGAATTTCTCGAGTTCGTCAATCCGTTCGCGAGATATGGGAGATTGAAGTTAAGGAATGGTAGAGAAACCATAAAAATTTTCGCAAGTCTGATACTCGAAACCAATAACTACTATGGCCTAGGGCAAAAATGCACATACCGTTGTAACCGGGCGAGTTTCCGCTTTCAGATGCAATAGGAAATTCTCGAGTTCGTCAATCCGTTCGCGAGATATGTAAGTGTTAAGTTAAGGAATGGTTGAGAAACCATCAAAATTATCGCAAGTCTGATACTCGAAACCAATAACTACAATTGCCTAGGGGAAAAATACACATACCATTGTAATCGGGCGAGTTTCTACTTTCAGATGCAACAGGAATTTCTCGAGTTCGTCAATCCGTTCGCGAGATATGGGAGATTGAAGTTAAGGAATGGTTGAGAAACCATCAAAATTTTCGCTGGACGAATACTCGAAACCAATAACTGGAATGGCCTAGGGGAAAAGTACAAACACCATTGTAATCGGGCGGGTTTCTACTTTCAGACACAACAGGAATTTCTCGAGTTCGTCAATGCGTTCGCGAGGTATGGGAGTTTGAAGTTAAGGAATGGCTGAGAAATCATCAAAATTTTCGCAAGTCTGATACTCGAATCCAATAACTACTATGGCCTAGGGAAAAGTACACACACCATTGTAATCGGGATAGTTTCTACTTCCACATGCAACAGGAATTTCTCGAGTTCGTCAATCCGTTCGCGAGATATGGGAGATTGAAGTTAAGGAATGGTTGAGAAACCATCAAAATTTTCGCTGGACGAATACTCGAAACCAATAACTGGAATGGCCTAGGGGAAAAATACACATACCGTTGTAATCGGGCGAGTTTCTACTTTCAGATGCAACACGAATTTCTCGAGTTCGTCAATCCGTTCGCGAGATATGGGAGTTTGAAGTTATGGAATGGCTGAGAAATCATCAAAATTTTCGCAAGTCTGATACTCGAATCCAATAACTACTGTGGCGTAGGGCAAAAATACACATACCGTTGTAATCGGGCGAGTTTCTGCTTTCCGATGCAATAGGAATTTCTCGAGTTCGTCAATCCGTTCGCGAGATGTGTAAGTGTCAAGTTAAGGAATGGTTGAGAAACCATCAAAATTTTCGCAAGTCTGATTCTCGAAACCAATAACTACAAAGGCATAGCGGAAAAATACACATACCGTTGTAATCGGGCGAGTTTCTACTTTCAGATGCAACAGGAATTTCTCGAGTTCGTAGATCCGTTCGCGAGATATGGGAGTTTGAAGTTAAGGAATGGTTGAGAAACCATCAAAACTATCGCAAGTCTGATACTCGAAACCAACAACTGGAATGGCCTACGGGAAAAGTACACATACCATTGTAATCGGGCGAGTTTCTATTTTCAGATGCAACAGGAATTTCTCGATTTCGTCAATCCGTTCGCGAGAAATGGGGGTTTGAATTTAAGGAATGGTTGAGAAACCATCAAAATTTTCGCAAGTCTGATACTCGAAACCGATAACTACAAAGGCCTAGGGGAAAAATACACATACCGTTGTAATCGGGCGAGTTTTCACTTCCACATGCAACAGGAATTTCTCGAGTTCGTCAATCCGTTCGCGAGATATGGGAGTTTGAAGTTAATGAATGATTGAGATACCATCAAAATTTTCGCTGGTCGAATACTCGAAACCAATAACTGGAATGGCCAAGGGGAAAAGTACAAACACCATTGTAATCGGGCGGGTTTCTACTTTCAGATACAACAGGAATTTCTCGAGTTCGTCAATGCGTTCGCGAGATATGGGAGTTTGAAGTTAAGGAATGGCTGTGAAATCATCAAAATTTTCGCAAGTCTGATACTCGAAACCAATAACTACAATGGCCTAGGGGAAAAATACACATACCGTTGTAATCGGGCGAGTTTCTACTTTCAGATGCAACAGGAATTTCTCGAGTTCGTCGATCCGTTCGCGAGATATGGGAGTTTGAAGTTAAGGAATGGTTGAGAAACCATCAAAACTATCGCAAGTCTGATACTCGAAACCAACAACTGGAATGGCCTACGGGAAAAGTACACATACCATTGTAATCGGGCGAGTTTCTATTTTCAGATGCAACAGGAATTTCTCGAGTTCGTCAATCCGTTCGCGAGAAATGGGGGTTTGAATTTAAGGAATGGTTGAGAAACCATCAAAATTTTCGCAAGTCTGATACTCGAAACCGATAACTACAAAGGCCTAGGGGAAAAATACACATACCGTTGTAATCGGGCGAGTTTTCACTTCCACATGCAACAGGAATTTCTCGAGTTCGTCAATCCGTTCGCGAGATATGGGAGTTTGAAGTTAATGAATGATTGAGATACCATCAAAATTTTCGCTGGTCGAATACTCGAAACCAATAACTGGAATGGCCAAGGGGAAAAGTACAAACACCATTGTAATCGGGCGGGTTTCTACTTTCAGATACAACAGGAATTTCTCGAGTTCGTCAATGCGTTCGCGAGATATGGGAGTTTGAAGTTAAGGAATGGCTGTGAAATCATCAAAATTTTCGCAAGTCTGATACTCGAAACCAATAACTACAATTGCCTAGGGGAAAAATACACATACCATTGTAATCGGGCGAGTTTCTACTTTCAGATGCAACAGGAATTTCTCGAGTTCGTCAATCCGTTCGCGAGATATGGGAGATTGAAGTTAAGGAATGGTTGAGAAACCATCAAAATTTTCGCTGGACGAATACTCGAAACCAATAACTGGAATGGCCTAGGGGAAAAGTACAAACACCATTGTAATCGGGCGGGTTTCTACTTTCAGACACAACAGGAATTTCTCGAGTTCGTCAATGCGTTCGCGAGGTATGGGAGTTTGAAGTTAAGGAATGGCTGAGAAATCATCAAAATTTTCGCAAGTCTGATACTCGAATCCAATAACTACTATGGCCTAGGGAAAAGTACACACACCATTGTAATCGGGATAGTTTCTACTTCCACATGCAACAGGAATTTCTCGAGTTCGTCAATCCGTTCGCGAGATATGGGAGATTGAAGTTAAGGAATGGTTGAGAAACCATCAAAATTTTCGCTGGACGAATACTCGAAACCAATAACTGGAATGGCCTAGGGGAAAAATACACATACCGTTGTAATCGGGCGAGTTTCTACTTTCAGATGCAACACGAATTTCTCGAGTTCGTCAATCCGTTCGCGAGATATGGGAGTTTGAAGTTATGGAATGGCTGAGAAATCATCAAAATTTTCGCAAGTCTGATACTCGAATCCAATAACTACTGTGGCGTAGGGCAAAAATACACATACCGTTGTAATCGGGCGAGTTTCTGCTTTCCGATGCAATAGGAATTTCTCGAGTTCGTCAATCCGTTCGCGAGATGTGTAAGTGTCAAGTTAAGGAATGGTTGAGAAACCATCAAAATTTTCGCAAGTCTGATTCTCGAAACCAATAACTACAAAGGCATAGCGGAAAAATACACATACCGTTGTAATCGGGCGAGTTTCTACTTTCAGATGCAACAGGAATTTCTCGAGTTCGTAGATCCGTTCGCGAGATATGGGAGTTTGAAGTTAAGGAATGGTTGAGAAACCATCAAAACTATCGCAAGTCTGATACTCGAAACCAACAACTGGAATGGCCTACGGGAAAAGTACACATACCATTGTAATCGGGCGAGTTTCTATTTTCAGATGCAACAGGAATTTCTCGATTTCGTCAATCCGTTCGCGAGAAATGGGGGTTTGAATTTAAGGAATGGTTGAGAAACCATCAAAATTTTCGCAAGTCTGATACTCGAAACCGATAACTACAAAGGCCTAGGGGAAAAATACACATACCGTTGTAATCGGGCGAGTTTTCACTTCCACATGCAACAGGAATTTCTCGAGTTCGTCAATCCGTTCGCGAGATATGGGAGTTTGAAGTTAATGAATGATTGAGATACCATCAAAATTTTCGCTGGTCGAATACTCGAAACCAATAACTGGAATGGCCAAGGGGAAAAGTACAAACACCATTGTAATCGGGCGGGTTTCTACTTTCAGATACAACAGGAATTTCTCGAGTTCGTCAATGCGTTCGCGAGATATGGGAGTTTGAAGTTAAGGAATGGCTGTGAAATCATCAAAATTTTCGCAAGTCTGATACTCGAAACCAATAACTACAATGGCCTAGGGGAAAAATACACATACCGTTGTAATCGGGCGAGTTTCTACTTTCAGATGCAACAGGAATTTCTCGAGTTCGTCGATCCGTTCGCGAGATATGGGAGTTTGAAGTTAAGGAATGGTTGAGAAACCATCAAAACTATCGCAAGTCTGATACTCGAAACCAACAACTGGAATGGCCTACGGGAAAAGTACACATACCATTGTAATCGGGCGAGTTTCTATTTTCAGATGCAACAGGAATTTCTCGAGTTCGTCAATCCGTTCGCGAGAAATGGGGGTTTGAATTTGAGGAATGGTTGAGAAACCATCAAAATTTTCGCAAGTCTGATACTCGAAACCGATAACTACAAAGGCCTAGGGGAAAAATACACATACCGTTGTAATCGGGCGAGTTTTCACTTCCACATGCAACAGGAATTTCTCGAGTTCGTCAATCCGTTCGCGAGATATGGGAGTTTGAAGTTAATGAATGATTGAGATACCATCAAAATTTTCGCTGGTCGAATACTCGAAACCAATAACTGGAATGGCCAAGGGGAAAAGTACAAACACCATTGTAATCGGGCGGGTTTCTACTTTCAGATACAACAGGAATTTCTCGAGTTCGTCAATGCGTTCGCGAGATATGGGAGTTTGAAGTTAAGGAATGGCTGTGAAATCATCAAAATTTTCGCAAGTCTGATACTCGAAACCAATAACTACTATGGCGTAGGGCAAAAATACACATACCGTAGTAATGGGGCGAGTTTCTGCTTTCAGATGCAATAGGAAATTCTCGAGTTCGTCAATCCGTTCGCGACATATGGAAGTTTGAAGTTAAGGAATGATTGAGAAACCATCAAAATTTTCGCGAGTCTGATACTCGAAACCAATAACTACAAAGGCCTAGCGAAAAAATGCACACACCATTGTAATCGGGCTAGTTTCTACTTTCAGATGCAACAGGAATTTCTCGAGTTCGTCAATCCGTTCGCAAGATATGGGAGTTTGAAGATAAGGAATGGTTGAGAAACCATCAAAATTTTCGCAGGTCTGATACTCGAAACCAATAACTGGAATGGCCTAGGGGAAAAGTACACACACCATTCTAATCGGGCGAGTTTCTGCTTTCAGATGCAATAGGAAATTCTCGAGTTCGTCAATCCGTTCGCGAGATATGTAAGTGTGAAATTAAGGAATGGTTGAGAAGCCTTCAAAATTATCGCAAGTCTGATACTCGAAACCAACAACTGGAATGGCCTACGGGAAAAGTACACATACCATTGTAATCGGGCGAGTTTCTATTTTCAGATGCAACAGGAATTTCTCGAGTTCGTCAATCCGTTCGCGAGAAATGGGAGTTTGAATTTAAGGAATGGTTGAGAAACCATCAAAATTTTCGCAAGTCTGATACTCGAAACCAATAACTACAATGGCCTAGGGGAAAGATACACATACCGTTGTAATCGGGCGAGTTTCTACTTTCAGATGCAACAGGAATTTTTCGAGTTCGTCAATCCGTTCGCAAGATATGGGAGTTTGAAGTTAAGGAATGGTTGAGAAACCATCAAAATTTTCGCAAGTCTGATACTCGAAACCAATAACTACAATGGCCTAGGGGAAAAATACACATACCGTTGTAATCGGGCGAGTTTCTACTTTCAGATGCAACAGGAATTTCTCGAGTTCGTAGATCCGTTCGCGAGATATGGGAGTTTGAAGTTAAGGAATGGTTGAGAAACCATCAAAACTATCGCAAGTCTGATACTCGAAACCAACAACTGGAATGGCCTACGGGAAAAGTACACATACCATTGTAATCGGGCGAGTTTCTATTTTCAGATGCAACAGGAATTTCTCGAGTTCGTCAATCCGTTCGCGAGAAATGGGGGTTTGAATTTAAGGAATGGTTGAGAAACCATCAAAATTTTCGCAAGTCTGATACTCGAAACCGATAACTACAAAGGCCTAGGGGAAAAATACACATACCGTTGTAATCGGGCGAGTTTTCACTTCCACATGCAACAGGAATTTCTCGAGTTCGTCAATCCGTTCGCGAGATATGGGAGTTTGAAGTTAATGAATGATTGAGATACCATCAAAATTTTCGCTGGTCGAATACTCGAAACCAATAACTGGAATGGCCAAGGGGAAAAGTACAAACACCATTGTAATCGGGCGGGTTTCTACTTTCAGATACAACAGGAATTTCTCGAGTTCGTCAATGCGTTCGCGAGATATGGGAGTTTGAAGTTAAGGAATGGCTGTGAAATCATCAAAATTTTCGCAAGTCTGATACTCGAAACCAATAACTACTATGGCGTAGGGCAAAAATACACATACCGTTGTAATGGGGCGAGTTTCTGCTTTCAGATGCAATAGGAAATTCTCGAGTTCGTCAATCCGTTCGCGACATATGGAAGTTTGAAGTTAAGGAATGATTGAGAAACCATCAAAATTTTCGCGAGTCTGATACTCGAAACCAATAACTACAAAGGCCTAGCGAAAAAATACACATACCGTTGTAATCGGGCGAGTTTCTAGTTTCACATGCAACAGGAAATTCTCGAGTTCGTCAGTGCGTTCGCAAGATATGGGAGTTTGAAGTTAAGGAATGCGTGAGAAACCATCAAAATTTTCGCACGTCTGATACTCGAAAGCAGTAACTACTATGGCCTAGGGCAAAAATGCACATACCGTTGTAATCGGGCGAGTTTCTGCTTTCAGATGCAACAGGAATTTCTCGAGTTCGTCCATCCGTTCACGAGATATGGGAGTTTGAAGTTAAGGAATGGTTGAGAAACCATCAAAATTTTCGCTGGTCTGACACTCGAAACCAATAACTGGAATGGCCTAGGGGAAAAGTACACACACCGTTGTAATCGGGCTAGTTTCTACTTTCAGAGGCAACAGGAATTTCTCGAGTTCGTCAATCCGTTCGCGAGATATGGGAGTTTGAAGTTAAGGAATGGTTGAGAAACCATCGAAATTTACCGCAAGTCTGATACTCGAAACCAATAACTACTATGGCCTAGGGCAAAAATGTACATACCGTTTTAATCGGGCGAGATTCTGCTTTCAGATGCAACAGGAATTTCTCGAGTTCGTCAATCCGTTCGCGAGATATGGGAGTTTGAAGTTAAAGAATGGTTGAGAAACCATCAAAATTTTCGCTGCTCGAATACTCGAAACCAATAACTCCAAAGGCCTTGGGGGAAAATACACGTACCGTTGTAATCGGGCGAGTTTCTACTTTCAGATGCAACAGGAATTTCTCGAGTTCGTCAATCCGTTCGCGAGATATGGGAGTTTGAAGTTAAGGAATGGTTGAGAAACCATCAAAACTATCGCAAGTCTTATACTCGAAACCAACAACTGGAATGGCCTACGGGAAAAGTACACATACCATTGTAGTCGGGCGAGTTTCTATTTTCAGATGCAACAGGAATTTCTCGAGTTCGCCAATCCGTTCGCGAGAAATGGGGGTTTGAATTTAAGGAATGGTTGAGAAACCATCAAAATTTTCGCAAGTCTGATACTCGAAACCGATAACTACAAAGGCCTAGGGGAAAAATACACATACCGTTGTAATAGGGCGAGTTTCTACTTCCACATGCAACAGGAATTTCTCGAGTTCGTCAATGCGTTCGCGAGATATGGGAGTTTGAAGTTAAGGAATGGCTGTGAAATCATCAAAATTTTAGCAAGTCTGATACTCGAAACCAATAACTACTATGGCGTAGGGCAAAAATACACATACCGTTGTAATGGGGCGAGTTTCTGCTTTCAGATGCAATAGGAAATTCTCGAGTTCGTCAATCCGTTCGCGAGATATGGAAGTTTGAAGTTAAGGAATGATTGAGAAACCATCAAAATTTTCGCGAGTCTGATACTCGAAACCAATAACTACAAAGGCCTAGCGAAAAAATACACATACCGTTGTAATCGGGCGAGTTTCTAGTTTCACATGCAACAGGAAATTCTCGAGTTCGTCAATGCGTTCGCAAGATATGGGAGTTTGAAGTTAAGGAATGCGTGAGAAACCATCAAAATTTTCGCACGTCTGATACTCGAAACCATTAACTACTATGGCCTAGAGCAAAAATGCACATACCGTTGTAATCGGGCGAGTTTCTGCTTTCAGATGCAACAGGAATTTCTCGAGTTCGTCCATCCGTTCACGAGATATGGGAGTTTGAAGTTAAGGAATGGTTGAGAAACCATCAAAATTTTCGCTGGTCTGATACTCGAAACCAATAACTGGAATGGCCTAGGGAAAAGTACACACACCATTGTAATCGGGCTAGTTTCTACTTTCAGAGGCAACAGGAATTTCTCGAGTTCGTCAATCCGTTCGCGAGATATGGGAGTTTGAAGTTAAGGAATGGTTGAGAAACCATCGAAATTTACCGCAAGTCTGATACTCGAAACCAATAACTACTATGGCCTAGGGCAAAAATGTACATACCGTTTTAATCGGGCGAGATTCTGCTTTCAGATGCAACAGGAATTTCTCGAGTTCGTCAATCCGTTCGCGAGATATGGGAGTTTGAAGTTAAAGAATGGTTGAGAAACCATCAAAATTTTCGCTGCTCGAATACTCGAAACCAATAACTACAAAGGCCTTGGGGAAAAATACACGTACCGTTGTAATCGGGCGAGTTTCTACTTTCAGATGCAACAGGAATTTCTCGAGTTCCTCAATCCGTTCGCGAGAAATGGGAATTTGAAGTTAAGGAATGGTTGAGAAACCATCAAAATTTTCGCAAGTCTGATACTCGAAACCAATAACTACTATGG
Source organism: Ptiloglossa arizonensis (assembly GCF_051014685.1). Lineage (NCBI taxonomy): Eukaryota > Metazoa > Arthropoda > Insecta > Hymenoptera > Colletidae > Ptiloglossa > Ptiloglossa arizonensis. The sequence continues at coordinate 614,820 of NW_027478709.1, forward strand.
CCTAGGGCAAAAATGCACATACCGTTGTAACCCGGCGAGTTTCTGCTTTCAGATGCAATAGGAAATTCTCGAGTTCGTCAATCCGTTCGCGAGATATGTAAGTGTGAAGTTAAGGAATGGTTGAGAAACCATCAAAATTATCGCAAGTCTGATACTCGAAACCAATAACAATGCACATACCGTTGTAACCGGGCGAGTTTCTGCTTTCAGATGCAATAGGAAATTCTCGAGTTCGTCAATCCATTCGCGAGATATGGAAGTTTGATGTTAAGGAATGATTGAGGAACCATCAAAATTTTCGCTGGTCTGATACTCGAAACCAATAACTGGAATGGCCTAGGGGAAAAGTACACACACCATTGTATTCGGGCTAGTTTCTACTTTCAGAGGCAACAGGAATTTCTCGAGTTCGTCTATCCGTTCGCGAGATATGGGAGTTTGAAGTTAAGGAATGGTTGAGAAACCATCAAAATTATCGCTGGTCTGATACTCGAAACCAATAACTGGAATGGCCTAGGGGAAAGGTACACACACCATTGTAATCGGGCTAGTTTCTACTTTCAGAGGCAACAGGAATTTCTCGAGTTCGTCAATCCGTTCGCGAGATATGGGAGTTTGAAGTTAAGGAATGGTTGAGAAACCATCAAAATTTTCGCAAGCCTGATACTCGAAACCAATAACTACAAAGGCCTAGGGGCAAAATACACATACCGTTGTAATCGGGCGAGTTTCTACTTTCAGATGCAATAGGAAATTCTCGAGTTCGTCAATCCGTTCGCGAGATATGTAAGTGTGAAGTTAAGGAATGGTTGAGAAACCATCAAAATTTTCGCAACTCTGATCCTCGAAACCTATAACTACAATGGCCTAGGGGAAAAATACACATATCGTTGTATTCGGGAGAGTTTCTACTTTCAGACGCAACAGGAATTTCTCGAGTTTGTCAATCCGTTCGCGAGATATGGAAGTTTGAAGATAAGGAATGGTTGAGAAACCATCAAAATTTTCGCAGGTCTGATACTCGAAACCAATAACTGGAATGGCCTAGGGGAAAAGTACACACACCATTCTAATCGGGCGAGTTTCTACTTTCAGATACAACAGGAATTTCTCGAGTTCGTCAATGCGTTCGCGAGATATGGGAGTTTGAAGTTAAGGAATGCTGGAGAAACCATCAAAATTTTCGCACGTCTGATACTCGAAACCAGTAACTACAATTGCCTAGGGCAAAAATGCACACACCATTGTAATCGGGCTAGTTTCTACTTTCAGATGCAACAGGAATTTCTCGAGTTCGTCAATCCGTTCGCCAGATATGGGAGTTTGAAGATAAGGAATCGTTGAGAAACCATCAAAATTTTCGCAGGTCTGATACTCGAAACCAATAACTGGAATGGCCTAGGGGAAAAGTACACACACCATTCTAATCGGGCGAGTTTCTGCTTTCAGATGCAATAGGAAATTCTCGAGTTCGTCAATCCGTTCGCGAGATATGTAAGTGTGAAGTTAAGGAATGGTTGAGAAACCATCAAAATTATCGCAAGTCTGATACTCGAAACCAACAACTGGAATGGCCTACGGGAAAAGTACACATACCATTGTAATCCGGCGAGTTTCTACTCTCAGATGTAACAGGAATATCTCGAGTTCGTCAATACGTTCGGGAGGCATGGGAGTTTGAAGTTAAGGAATGGTTGAGAAACCATCAAAATTTTCGCAAGTCTGATACTCGAAACCAATAACTACAATGGCTTATGGGAAAAATACACATACCGTTGTAATCGGGCGAGTTTCTGCTCTCACATGCAACAGGAATTTCTCGAGTTCGCCAATCCGTTCGCGAGATATGGGAGTTTGAAGTTAAGGAATGGTTGAGAAACCATCAAAATTTTCGCAGGTCTGATACTCGAAACCAATAACAACTATGGCCTAGGGCAAAAATGCACATACATTTGTAATCGGGCGAGATTCTACATTCAGATGCAATAGGAACTTCTCGAGTTCGCCAATCCGTTCGCGAGGTATCGGAGTTTGAAGTTAAAGAATGGTTGAGAAACCATCAAAATTTTCGCAAATCTGATACTCGAAACCAATAACTACTATGGCCTAGGGCAAAAATGCACATACCGTTGTAACCGGGCGAGTTTCCGCTTTCAGATGCAATAGGAAATTCTCGAGTTCGTCAATCCGTTCGCGAGATATGGGAGTTTGAAGTTAAGGAATGGTTGAGATACCATCAAAATTTTCGCTGGTCGAATACTCGAAACCAATAACTGGAATGGCCAAGGGGAAAAGTACAAACACCATTGTAATCGGGCGGGTTTCTACTTTCCGATACAACAGGAATTTCTCGAGTTCGTCAATGCGTTCGCGAGATATGGGAGTTTGAAGTTAAGGAATGGCTGTGAAATCATCAAAATTTTACCAAGTCTGATACTCGAAACCAATAACTACTATGGCCTAGGGCAAAAATACACATACCGTTGTAATCGGGCGAGTTTCTGCTTTCAGATGCTATAGGAAATTCTCGAGTTCGTCAATCCGTTAGCGAGATATGGAAGTTTGAAGTTAAGGAATGATTGAGAAACCATCAAAATTTTCGCGAGTCTGATACTCGAAACATATAACTACAAAGGCCTAGCGGAAAAATACACATACCGTTGTAATCGGGCGAGTTTCTAGTTTCACATGCAACAGGAAATTCTCGAGTTCGTCAATGCGTTCGCAAGATATGGGAGTTTGAAGTTAAGGAATGCTTGAAGAACCATCAAAATTTTCGCACGTCTGATACTCGAAACCAGTAACTACTATGGCCTAGGGCAAAAATGCACATACCGATGTAATCGGGCGAGTTTCTGCTTTCAGATGCAACAGGAATTTCTCGAGTTCGTCAATCCGTTCACGAGATATGGGAGTTTGAAGTTAAGGAACGGTTGAGAAACCATCAAAATTTTCGCCGGTCTGATACTCGAAACCAATAACTGGAATGGCCTAGGGGAAAAGTACACACACCATTGTAATCGGGCTAGTTTCTACTTTCAGAGGCAACAGGAATTTCTCGAGTTCGTAAATCCGTTCGCGAGATATGGGAGTTTGAAGTTAAGGAATGGTTGAGAAACCATCGAAATTTACCGCAAGTCTGATACTCGAAACCAATAACTACTATGGCCTAGGGCAAAAATGTACATACCGTTTTAATCGGGCGAGATTCTGCTTTCAGATGCAACAGGAATTTCTCGAGTTCGTCAATCCGTTCACGAGATATGGGAGTTTGAAGTTAAGGAATGGTTGAGAAACCATCAAAATTTTCGCTGGTCTGATACTCGAAACCAATAACTGGAATGGCCTAGGGGAAAAGTACACACACCATTGTAATCGGGATAGTTTCTACTTCCACATGCAACAGGAATTTCTCGAGTTCGTCAATCCGTTCGCGAGATATGGGAGTTTGAAGTTAAAGAATGGTTGAGAAACCATCAAAATTTTCGCTGGTCGAATACTCGAAACCAATAACTACAAAGGCCTTGGGGAAAAATACACGTACTGTTGTAATCGGGCGAGTTTCTACTTTCAGATGCAACAGGAATTTCTCGAGTTCGTCAATCCGTTCGCGAGAAATGGGAATTTGAAGTTAAGGAATGGTAGAGAAACCATAAAAATTATCGCAAGTCTGATACTCGAAACCAATAACTACAATTGCCTAGGGGAAAAATACACATACCATTGTAATCGGGCGAGTTTCTACTTTCAGATGCAACACGAATTTCTCGAGTTCGTCAATCCGTTCGCGAGATATGGGAGTTTGAAGTTATGGAATGGCTGAGAAATCATCAAAATTTTCGCAAGTCTGATACTCGAATCCAATAACTACTGTGGCCTAGGGCAAAAATACACATACCGTTGTAATCGGGCGAGTTTCTGCTTTCCGATGCAATAGGAATTTCTCGAGTTCGTCAATCCGTTCGCGAGATGTGTAAGTGTCAAGTTAAGGAATGGTTGAGAAACCATCAAAATTTTCGCAATTCTGATTCTCGAAACCAATAACTACAAAGGCATAGCGGAAAAATACACATACCGTTGTAATCGGGCGAGTTTCTACTTTCACATGCAACAGGAATTTCTCGAGTTCGTCTATCCGTTCGCGAGATATGGGAGTTTGAAGTTAAGGAATGCTTGAGGAACCATCAAAATTTTCGCAAGTCTGGTACTCGAATCCAATAACTATAATGGCCTAGGGCAAAAATACACATACCGTTGTAATCGGGCGAGTTTCTGCTTTCAGATGCAATAGGAAATTCCCGAGTTCGTCAATCCGTTCGCGAGATATGTAAGTGTGAAGTTAAGGAATGGTTGTGAAACCATCAAAATTTTCGCAACTCTGATCCTCGAAACCTATAACTACAATGGCCTAGGGGAAAAATACACATATCATTGTATTCGGGAGAGTTTCTACTTTCAGATGCAATAGGAATTTCTCGAGTTCGTCAATCCGTTCGCGAGATATGGGAGTTTGAAGTTAAGGAATGCTGGAGAAACCATCAAAATTTTCGCACGTCTGATACACGAAACCAGTAACTACTATTGCCTAGGGCAAAAATGCACACACCATTGTAATCGGGCTAGTTTCTACTTTCAGATGCAACAGGAATTTCTCGAGTTCGTCAATCCGTTCGCAAGATGTGGGAGTTTGAAGATAAGGAATGGTTGAGAAACCATCAAAATTTTCGCAGGTCTGATACTCGAAACCAATAACTGGAATGGCCTAGGGGAAAGTACACACACCATTCTAATCGGGCGAGTTTCTGCTTTCAGATGCAATAGGAAATTCTCGAGTTCGTCAATCCGTTCGCGAGATATGTAAGTGTGAAGTTAAGGAGTGGTTGAGAAACCAACAAAATTATCGCAAGTCTGATACTCGAAACCAACAACTGGAATGGCCTACGGGAAAAGTACACATACCATTGTAATCGGGCGAGTTTCTACTCTCAGATGCAACAGGAATATCTCGAGATCGTCAATCCGTTCGCGAGGCGCGGGAGTTTGAAGTTAAGGAATGGTTGAGAAACCATCAAAATTTTCGCAAGTCTGATACTCGAAACCAATAACAACTATGGCCTAGGGCAAAAATGCACATACCGTTGTAACCGGGCGAGTTTCTGCTTTCAGGTGCAATAGGAAATTCTCGAGTTCCCCAATCCGTTCGCGAGATATGTAAGTGTGAAGTTAAGGAATGGTTGAGAAACCATCAAAATTATCGCAAGTCTGATACTCGAAACCAACACCTGGAATGGCCTACGGGAAAAGTACACATACCATTGTAATCGGGCGAGTTTCTATTTTCAGATGCAACAGGAATTTCTCGAGTTCGTCAATCGGTTCGCGAGAAATGGGAGTTTGAATTTAAGGAATGGTTGAGAAACCATCAAAATATTCGCAAGTCTGATACTCGAAACCAATAACTACAATGGCCTAGGGGAAAGATACACATACCGTTGTAATCGGGCGAGTTTCTACTTTCAGATGCAACAGGAATTTCTCGAGTTCGTCAATCCGTTCGCGAGAAATGGGAATTTGAAGTTAAGGAATGGTAGAGAAACCATAAAAATTTTCGCAAGTCTGATACTCGAAACCAATAACTACTATGGCCTAGGGCAAAAATGCACATACCGTTGTAACCGGGCGAGTTTCCGCTTTCAGATGCAATAGGAAATTCTCGAGTTCGTCAATCCGTTCGCGAGATATGTAAGTGTGAAGTTAAGGAATGGTTGAGAAACCATCAAAATTATCGCAAGTCTGATACTCGAAACCAATAACTACAATTGCCTAGGGGAAAAATACACATACCATTGTAATCGGGCGAGTTTCTACTTTCAGATGCAACAGGAATTTCTCGAGTTCGTCAATCCGTTCGCGAGATATGGGAGATTGAAGTTAAGGAATGGTAGAGAAACCATAAAAATTTTCGCAAGTCTGATACTCGAAACCAATAACTACTATGGCCTAGGGCAAAAATGCACATACCGTTGTAACCGGGCGAGTTTCCGCTTTCAGATGCAATAGGAAATTCTCGAGTTCGTCAATCCGTTCGCGAGATATGTAAGTGTGAAGTTAAGGAATGGTTGAGAAACCATCAAAATTATCGCAAGTCTGATACTCGAAACCAATAACTACAATTGCCTAGGGGAAAAATACACATACCATTGTAATCGGGCGAGTTTCTACTTTCAGATGCAACAGGAATTTCTCGAGTTCGTCAATCCGTTCGCGAGATATGGGAGATTGAAGTTAAGGAATGGTTGAGAAACCATCAAAATTTTCGCTGGACGAATACTCGAAACCAATAACTGGAATGGCCTAGGGGAAAAGTACAAACACCATTGTAATCGGGCGGGTTTCTACTTTCAGACACAACAGGAATTTCTCGAGTTCGTCAATGCGTTCGCGAGGTATGGGAGTTTGAAGTTAAGGAATGGCTGAGAAATCATCAAAATTTTCGCAAGTCTGATACTCGAATCCAATAACTACTATGGCCTAGGGAAAAGTACACACACCATTGTAATCGGGATAGTTTCTACTTCCACATGCAACAGGAATTTCTCGAGTTCGTCAATCCGTTCGCGAGATATGGGAGATTGAAGTTAAGGAATGGTTGAGAAACCATCAAAATTTTCGCTGGACGAATACTCGAAACCAATAACTGGAATGGCCTAGGGGAAAAATACACATACCGTTGTAATCGGGCGAGTTTCTACTTTCAGATGCAACACGAATTTCTCGAGTTCGTCAATCCGTTCGCGAGATATGGGAGTTTGAAGTTATGGAATGGCTGAGAAATCATCAAAATTTTCGCAAGTCTGATACTCGAATCCAATAACTACTGTGGCGTAGGGCAAAAATACACATACCGTTGTAATCGGGCGAGTTTCTGCTTTCCGATGCAATAGGAATTTCTCGAGTTCGTCAATCCGTTCGCGAGATGTGTAAGTGTCAAGTTAAGGAATGGTTGAGAAACCATCAAAATTTTCGCAAGTCTGATTCTCGAAACCAATAACTACAAAGGCATAGCGGAAAAATACACATACCGTTGTAATCGGGCGAGTTTCTACTTTCAGATGCAACACGAATTTCTCGAGTTCGTCAATCCGTTCGCGAGATATGGGAGTTTGAAGTTATGGAATGGCTGAGAAATCATCAAAATTTTCGCAAGTCTGATACTCGAATCCAAGAACTACTGTGGCCTAGGGCAAAAATACACATACCGTTGTAATCGGGCGAGTTTCTGCTTTCCGATGCAATAGGAATTTCTCGAGTTCGTCAATCCGTTCGCGAGATGTGTAAGTGTCAAGTTAAGGAATGGTTGAGAAACCATCAAAATTTTCGCAACTCTGATCCTCGAAACCTATAACTACAATGGCCTAAGGGAAAAGTACGCACACCATTCTAATCGGGCGAGTTTCTACTTTCAGATACAACAGGAATTTCTCGAGTTCGTCAATGCGTTCGCGAGATATGGGAGTTTGAAGTTAAGGAATGCTGGAGAAACCATCAAAATTTTCGCACGTCTGATACTCGAAACCAGTAACTACTATTGCCTAGGGCAAAAATGCACACACCATTGTAATCGGGCTAGTTTCTACTTTCAGATGCAACAGGAATTTCTCGAGTTCGTCAATCCGTTCGCAAGATGTGGGAGTTTGAAGATAAGGAATGGTTGAGAAACCATCAAAATTTTCGCAGGTCTGATACTCGAAACCAATAACTGGAATGGCCTAGGGGAAAGTACACGCACCATTCTAATCGGGCGAGTTTCTGCTTTCAGATGCAATAGGAAATTCTCGAGTTCGTCAATCCGTTCGCGAGATATGTAAGCGTGAAGTTAAGGAGTGGTTGAGAAACCAACAAAATTATCGCAAGTCTGATACTCGAAACCAACAACTGGAATGGCCTACGGGAAAAGTACACATACCATTGTAATCGGGCGAGTTTCTACTCTCAGATGCAACAGGAATATCTCGAGTTCGTCAATCCGTTCGCGAGGCGCGGGAGTTTGAAGTTAAGGAATGGTTGAGAAACCATCAAAATTTTCGCAAGTCTGATACTCGAAACCAATAACAACTATGGCCTAGGGCAAAAATGCACATACCGTTGTAACCGGGCGAGTTTCTGCTTTCAGGTGCAATAGGAAATTCTCGAGTTCCCCAATCCGTTCGCGAGATATGTAAGTGTGAAGTTAAGGAATGGTTGAGAAACCATCAAAATTATCGCAAGTCTGATACTCGAAACCAACAACTGGAATGGCCTACGGGAAAAGTACACATACTATTGTAATCGGGCGAGTTTCTATTTTCAGATGCAACAGGAATTTCTCGAGTTCGTCAATCGGTTCGCGAGAAATGGGAGTTTGAATTTAAGGAATGGTTGAGAAACCATCAAAATTATCGCAAGTCTGATACTCGAAACCAACAACTGGAATGGCCTACGGGAAAAGTACACATACTATTGTAATCGGGCGAGTTTCTATTTTCAGATGCAACAGGAATTTCTCGAGTTCGTCAATCCGTTCGCAAGATATGGGAGTTTGAAGTTAAGGAATGGTTGAGAAATCATCAAAATTTTCGCAAGTCTGATACTCGAAACCAATAACTACAATGGCCTAGAGGAAAAATACACATACCGTTGTAATCGGGCGAGTTTCTACTTTCAGATGCAACAGGAACTTCTCGAGTTCGTCAATCCGTTCGCGAGATATGGGAGTTTGAAGTTAAGGAATGGTTGAGAAACCATCAAAACTATCGCAAGTCCGATACTCGAAACCAACAACTGGAATGGCCTACGGGAAAAGTACACATACCATTGTAGTCGGGCGAGTTTCTATTTTCAGATGCAACAGGAATTTCTCGAGTTCGTCAATCCGTTCGCGAGAAATGGGGGTTTGAATTTAGGGAATGTTTGAGAAACCATCAAAATTTTCGCAAGTCTGATACTCGAAAACGATAACTACAAAGGCCTAGGGGAAAAATACACATACCGTTGTAATCGGGCGAGTTTCTACTTCCACATGCAACAGGAATTTCTCGAGTTCGTCAATCCGTTCGCGAGATATGGGAGTTTGAAGTTAAGGAATGGCTGTGAAATCATCAAAATTTTCGCAAGTCTGATACTCGAAACCAATAACTACTATGGCGTAGGGCAAAAATACACATACCGTTGTAATGGGGCGAGTTTCTGCTTTCAGATGCAACAGGAAATTCTCGAGTTCGTCAATCCGTTCGCGAGAAATGGGAATTTGAAGTTAAGGAATGGTTGAGAAACCATCAAAATTTTCGCAAGTCTGATACTCGAAACCAATAACAACAATGGCCTAGGGCAAAAATGCACATACCGTTGTAACCGGGCGAGTTTCTGCTTTCAGGTGCAATAGGAAATTCTCGAGTTCGTCAATCCGTTCGCGAGATATGTAAGTGTGAAGTTAAGGAATGGTTGAGAAACCATCAAAATTATCGCAAGTCTGATACTCGAAACCAACAACTGGAATGGCCTACGGGAAAAGTACACATACCATTGTAATCGGGCGAGTTTCTATTTTCAGATGCAACAGGAATTTCTCGAGTTCGTCAATCGGTTCGCGAGAAATGGGAGTTTAAATTTAAGGAATGGTTGAGAAACCATCAAAATATTCGCAAGTCTGATACTCGAAACCAATAACTACAATGGCCTAGGGGAAAGATACACATACCGTTGTAATCGGGCGAGTTTCTACTTTCAGATGCAACAGGAATTTCTCGAGTTCGTCAATCCGTTCGCAAGATATGGGAGTTTGAAGTTAAGGAATGGTTGAGAAATCATCAAAATTTTCGCAAGTCTGATACTCGAAACCAATAACTACAATGGCCTAGAGGAAAAATACACATACCGTTGTAATCGGGCGAGTTTCTACTTTCAGATGCAACAGGAACTTCTCGAGTTCGTCAATCCGTTCGCGAGATATGGGAGTTTGAAGTTAAGGAATGGTTGAGAAACCATCAAAACTATCGCAAGTCTGATACTCGAAACCAACAACTGGAATGGCCTACGGGAAAAGTACACATACCATTGTAGTCGGGCGAGTTTCTATTTTCAGATGCAACAGGAATTTCTCGAGTTCGTCAATCCGTTCGCGAGAAATGGGGGTTTGAATTTAAGGAATGGTTAAGAAACCATCAAAATTTTCGCAAGTCTGATACTCGAAACCGATAACTACAAAGGCCTAGGGGAAAAATACACATACCGTAGTAATCGGGCGAGTTTCTACTTCCACATGCAACAGGAATTTCTCGAGTTCGTCAATCCGTTCGCGAGATATGGGAGTTTGAAGTTAATGAATGGTTGAGATACCATCAAAATTTTCGCTGGTCGAATACTCGAAACCAATAACTGGAATGGCCTAGGGGAAAAGTACAAACACCATTGTAATCGGGCGGGTTTCTACTTTCAGACACAACAGGAATTTCTCGAGTTCGTCAATGCGTTCGCGAGGTATGGGAGTTTGAAGTTAAGGAATGGCTGAGAAATCATCAAAATTTTCGCAAGTCTGATACTCGAATCCAATAACTACTATGGCCTAGGGAAAAGTACACACACCATTGTAATCGGGATAGTTTCTACTTCCACATGCAACAGGAATTTCTCGAGTTCGTCAATCCGTTCGCGAGATATGGGAGATTGAAGTTAAGGAATGGTTGAGAAACCATCAAAATTTTCGCTGGACGAATACTCGAAACCAATAACTGGAATGGCCTAGGGGAAAAATACACATACCGTTGTAATCGGGCGAGTTTCTACTTTCAGATGCAACACGAATTTCTCGAGTTCGTCAATCCGTTCGCGAGATATGGGAGTTTGAAGTTATGGAATGGCTGAGAAATCATCAAAATTTTCGCAAGTCTGATACTCGAATCCAATAACTACTGTGGCGTAGGGCAAAAATACACATACCGTTGTAATCGGGCGAGTTTCTGCTTTCCGATGCAATAGGAATTTCTCGAGTTCGTCAATCCGTTCGCGAGATGTGTAAGTGTCAAGTTAAGGAATGGTTGAGAAACCATCAAAATTTTCGCAAGTCTGATTCTCGAAACCAATAACTACAAAGGCATAGCGGAAAAATACACATACCGTTGTAATCGGGCGAGTTTCTACTTTCAGATGCAACACGAATTTCTCGAGTTCGTCAATCCGTTCGCGAGATATGGGAGTTTGAAGTTATGGAATGGCTGAGAAATCATCAAAATTTTCGCAAGTCTGATACTCGAATCCAAGATCTACTGTGGCCTAGGGCAAAAATACACATACCGTTGTAATCGGGCGAGTTTCTGCTTTCCGATGCAATAGGAATTTCTCGAGTTCGTCAATCCGTTCGCGAGATGTGTAAGTGTCAAGTTAAGGAATGGTTGAGAAACCATCAAAATTTTCGCAACTCTGATCCTCGAAACCTATAACTACAATGGCCTAAGGGAAAAGTACGCACACCATTCTAATCGGGCGAGTTTCTACTTTCAGATACAACAGGAATTTCTCGAGTTCGTCAATGCGTTCGCGAGATATGGGAGTTTGAAGTTAAGGAATGCTGGAGAAACCATCAAAATTTTCGCACGTCTGATACTCGAAACCAGTAACTACTATTGCCTAGGGCAAAAATGCACACACCATTGTAATCGGGCTAGTTTCTACTTTCAGATGCAACAGGAATTTCTCGAGTTCGTCAATCCGTTCGCAAGATGTGGGAGTTTGAAGATAAGGAATGGTTGAGAAACCATCAAAATTTTCGCAGGTCTGATACTCGAAACCAATAACTGGAATGGCCTAGGGGAAAGTACACGCACCATTCTAATCGGGCGAGTTTCTGCTTTCAGATGCAATAGGAAATTCTCGAGTTCGTCAATCCGTTCGCGAGATATGTAAGCGTGAAGTTAAGGAGTGGTTGAGAAACCAACAAAATTATCGCAAGTCTGATACTCGAAACCAACAACTGGAATGGCCTACGGGAAAAGTACACATACCATTGTAATCGGGCGAGTTTCTACTCTCAGATGCAACAGGAATATCTCGAGTTCGTCAATCCGTTCGCGAGGCGCGGGAGTTTGAAGTTAAGGAATGGTTGAGAAACCATCAAAATTTTCGCAAGTCTGATACTCGAAACCAATAACAACTATGGCCTAGGGCAAAAATGCACATACCGTTGTAACCGGGCGAGTTTCTGCTTTCAGGTGCAATAGGAAATTCTCGAGTTCCCCAATCCGTTCGCGAGATATGTAAGTGTGAAGTTAAGGAATGGTTGAGAAACCATCAAAATTATCGCAAGTCTGATACTCGAAACCAACAACTGGAATGGCCTACGGGAAAAGTACACATACTATTGTAATCGGGCGAGTTTCTATTTTCAGATGCAACAGGAATTTCTCGAGTTCGTCAATCGGTTCGCGAGAAATGGGAGTTTGAATTTAAGGAATGGTTGAGAAACCATCAAAATTATCGCAAGTCTGATACTCGAAACCAACAACTGGAATGGCCTACGGGAAAAGTACACATACTATTGTAATCGGGCGAGTTTCTATTTTCAGATGCAACAGGAATTTCTCGAGTTCGTCAATCCGTTCGCAAGATATGGGAGTTTGAAGTTAAGGAATGGTTGAGAAATCATCAAAATTTTCGCAAGTCTGATACTCGAAACCAATAACTACAATGGCCTAGAGGAAAAATACACATACCGTTGTAATCGGGCGAGTTTCTACTTTCAGATGCAACAGGAACTTCTCGAGTTCGTCAATCCGTTCGCGAGATATGGGAGTTTGAAGTTAAGGAATGGTTGAGAAACCATCAAAACTATCGCAAGTCCGATACTCGAAACCAACAACTGGAATGGCCTACGGGAAAAGTACACATACCATTGTAGTCGGGCGAGTTTCTATTTTCAGATGCAACAGGAATTTCTCGAGTTCGTCAATCCGTTCGCGAGAAATGGGGGTTTGAATTTAGGGAATGTTTGAGAAACCATCAAAATTTTCGCAAGTCTGATACTCGAAAACGATAACTACAAAGGCCTAGGGGAAAAATACACATACCGTTGTAATCGGGCGAGTTTCTACTTCCACATGCAACAGGAATTTCTCGAGTTCGTCAATCCGTTCGCGAGATATGGGAGTTTGAAGTTAAGGAATGGCTGTGAAATCATCAAAATTTTCGCAAGTCTGATACTCGAAACCAATAACTACTATGGCGTAGGGCAAAAATACACATACCGTTGTAATGGGGCGAGTTTCTGCTTTCAGATGCAACAGGAAATTCTCGAGTTCGTCAATCCGTTCGCGAGAAATGGGAATTTGAAGTTAAGGAATGGTTGAGAAACCATCAAAATTTTCGCAAGTCTGATACTCGAAACCAATAACAACAATGGCCTAGGGCAAAAATGCACATACCGTTGTAACCGGGCGAGTTTCTGCTTTCAGGTGCAATAGGAAATTCTCGAGTTCGTCAATCCGTTCGCGAGATATGTAAGTGTGAAGTTAAGGAATGGTTGAGAAACCATCAAAATTATCGCAAGTCTGATACTCGAAACCAACAACTGGAATGGCCTACGGGAAAAGTACACATACCATTGTAATCGGGCGAGTTTCTATTTTCAGATGCAACAGGAATTTCTCGAGTTCGTCAATCGGTTCGCGAGAAATGGGAGTTTAAATTTAAGGAATGGTTGAGAAACCATCAAAATATTCGCAAGTCTGATACTCGAAACCAATAACTACAATGGCCTAGGGGAAAGATACACATACCGTTGTAATCGGGCGAGTTTCTACTTTCAGATGCAACAGGAATTTCTCGAGTTCGTCAATCCGTTCGCAAGATATGGGAGTTTGAAGTTAAGGAATGGTTGAGAAATCATCAAAATTTTCGCAAGTCTGATACTCGAAACCAATAACTACAATGGCCTAGAGGAAAAATACACATACCGTTGTAATCGGGCGAGTTTCTACTTTCAGATGCAACAGGAACTTCTCGAGTTCGTCAATCCGTTCGCGAGATATGGGAGTTTGAAGTTAAGGAATGGTTGAGAAACCATCAAAACTATCGCAAGTCTGATACTCGAAACCAACAACTGGAATGGCCTACGGGAAAAGTACACATACCATTGTAGTCGGGCGAGTTTCTATTTTCAGATGCAACAGGAATTTCTCGAGTTCGTCAATCCGTTCGCGAGAAATGGGGGTTTGAATTTAAGGAATGGTTAAGAAACCATCAAAATTTTCGCAAGTCTGATACTCGAAACCGATAACTACAAAGGCCTAGGGGAAAAATACACATACCGTAGTAATCGGGCGAGTTTCTACTTCCACATGCAACAGGAATTTCTCGAGTTCGTCAATCCGTTCGCGAGATATGGGAGTTTGAAGTTAATGAATGGTTGAGATACCATCAAAATTTTCGCTGGTCGAATACTCGAAACCAATAACTGGAATGGCCAAGGGGAAAAGTACAAACACCATTGTAATCGGGCGGGTTTCTACTTTCAGATACAACAGGAATTTCTCGAGTTCGTCAATGCGTTCGCGAGATATGGGAGTTTGAAGTTAAGGAATGGCTGTGAAATCATCAAAATTTTCGCAAGTCTGATAGTCGAAACCAATAACTACTATGGCGTAGGGCAAAAATACACATACCGTTGTAATGGGGCGAGTTTCTGCTTTCAGATGCAATAGGAAATTCTCGAGTTCGTCAATCCGTTCGTGAGATATGGAAGTTTGAAGTTAAGGAATGATTGAGAAACCATCAAAATTTTCGCGAGTCTGATACTCGAAACCAATAACTACAAAGGCCTAGCAAAAAAATACACATACCGTTGTAATCGGGCGAGTTTCTAGTTTCACATGCAACAGGAAATTCTCGAGTTCGTCAATGCGTTCGCAAGATATGGGAGTTTGAAGTTAAGGAATGCGTGAGAAACCATCAAAATTTTCGCACGTCTGATACTCGAAACCAGTAACTACTATGGCCTAGGGCAAAAATGCACATACCGTTGTAATCGGGCGAGTTTCTGCTTTCAGATGCAATAGGAATTTCTCGAGTTCGTCCATCCGTTCACGAGATATGGGAGTTTGAAGTTAAGGAATGGTTGAGAAACCATCAAAATTTTCGCTGCTCGAATACTCGAAACCAATAACTACAAAGGCCTTGGGGAAAAATACACGTACCGTTGTAATCGAGCGAGTTTCTACTTTCAGAAGCAACAGGAATTTCTCGAGTTCGTCAATCCGTTCGCGAGATATGGGAATTTGAAGTTAAGGAATGGTTGAGAAACCATCAAAATTTTCGCAAGTCTGATACTCGAAACCAATAACTACTATGGCCTAGGGCAAAAATGCACATACCGTTGTAACCCGGCGAGTTTCTGCTTTCAGATGCAATAGGAAATTCTCGAGTTCGTCAATCCGTTCGCGAGATATGTAAGTGTGAAGTTAAGGAATGGTTGAGAAACCATCAAAATTATCGCAAGTCTGATACTCGAAACCAATAACTGGAATGGCCTAGGGGAAAAGTACACATATCATTGTAATCGGGCGAGTTTCTACTTTCAGATGCAACAGGAATTTCTCGAGTTCGTCAAACCGTTCGCGAGATATGTAAGTGTGAAGTTAAGGAATGGTTGAGAAACCATCAAAATTATCGCAAGTCTGTTACTCGAAACCAATAACTGGAATGGCCTAGGGGAAAAGTACACATATCACTGTAATCGGGCGAGTTTCTACTTTCAGATGCAACACGAATTTCTCGAGTTCGTCAATCCGTTCGCGAGATATGGGAGTTTGAAGTTATGGAATGGCTGAGAAATCATCAAAATTTTCGCAAGTCTGATACTCGAATCCAATAACTACTGTGGCGTAGGGCAAAAATACACATACCGTTGTAATCGGGCGAGTTTCTGCTTTCCGATGCAATAGGAATTTCTCGAGTTCGTCAATCCGTTCGCGAGATGTGTAAGTGTCAAGTTAAGGAATGGTTGAGAAACCATCAAAATTTTCGCAAGTCTGATTCTCGAAACCAATAACTACAAAGGCATAGCGGAAAAATACACATACCGTTGTAATCGGGCGAGTTTCTACTTTCAGATGCAACACGAATTTCTCGAGTTCGTCAATCCGTTCGCGAGATATGGGAGTTTGAAGTTATGGAATGGCTGAGAAATCATCAAAATTTTCGCAAGTCTGATACTCGAATCCAAGAACTACTGTGGCCTAGGGCAAAAATACACATACCGTTGTAATCGGGCGAGTTTCTGCTTTCCGATGCAATAGGAATTTCTCGAGTTCGTCAATCCGTTCGCGAGATGTGGGAGTTTGAAGATAAGGAATGGTTGAGAAACCATCAAAATTTTCGCAGGTCTGATACTCGAAACCAATAACTGGAATGGCCTAGGGGAAAGTACACGCACCATTCTAATCGGGCGAGTTTCTGCTTTCAGATGCAATAGGAAATTCTCGAGTTCGTCAATCCGTTCGCGAGATATGTAAGCGTGAAGTTAAGGAGTGGTTGAGAAACCAACAAAATTATCGCAAGTCTGATACTCGAAACCAACAACTGGAATGGCCTACGGGAAAAGTACACATACCATTGTAATCGGGCGAGTTTCTACTCTCAGATGCAACAGGAATATCTCGAGTTCGTCAATCCGTTCGCGAGGCGCGGGAGTTTGAAGTTAAGGAATGGTTGAGAAACCATCAAAATTTTCGCAAGTCTGATACTCGAAACCAATAACAACTATGGCCTAGGGCAAAAATGCACATACCGTTGTAACCGGGCGAGTTTCTGCTTTCAGGTGCAATAGGAAATTCTCGAGTTCCCCAATCCGTTCGCGAGATATGTAAGTGTGAAGTTAAGGAATGGTTGAGAAACCATCAAAATTATCGCAAGTCTGATACTCGAAACCAACAACTGGAATGGCCTACGGGAAAAGTACACATACTATTGTAATCGGGCGAGTTTCTATTTTCAGATGCAACAGGAATTTCTCGAGTTCGTCAATCGGTTCGCGAGAAATGGGAGTTTGAATTTAAGGAATGGTTGAGAAACCATCAAAATTATCGCAAGTCTGATACTCGAAACCAACAACTGGAATGGCCTACGGGAAAAGTACACATACTATTGTAATCGGGCGAGTTTCTATTTTCAGATGCAACAGGAATTTCTCGAGTTCGTCAATCCGTTCGCAAGATATGGGAATTTGAAGTTAAGGAATGGTTGAGAAATCATCAAAATTTTCGCAAGTCTGATACTCGAAACCAATAACTACAATGGCCTAGAGGAAAAATACACATACCGTAGTAATCGGGCGAGTTTCTACTTTCAGATGCAACAGGAACTTCTCGAGTTCGTCAATCCGTTCGCGAGATATGGGAGTTTGAAGTTAAGGAATGGTTGAGAAACCAACAAAACTATCGCAAGTCCGATACTCGAAACCAACAACTGGAATGGCCTACGGGAAAAGTACACATACCATTGTAGTCGGGCGAGTTTCTATTTTCAGATGCAACAGGAATTTCTCGAGTTCGTCAATCCGTTCGCGAGAAATGGGGGTTTGAATTTAGGGAATGTTTGAGAAACCATCAAAATTTTCGCAAGTCTGATACTCGAAAACGATAACTACAAAGGCCTAGGGGAAAAATACACATACCGTTGTAATCGGGCGAGTTTCTACTTCCACATGCAACAGGAATTTCTCGAGTTCGTCAATCCGTTCGCGAGATATGGGAGTTTGAAGTTAAGGAATGGCTGTGAAATCATCAAAATTTTCGCAAGTCTGATACTCGAAACCAATAACTACTATGGCGTAGGGCAAAAATACACATACCGTTGTAATGGGGCGAGTTTCTGCTTTCAGATGCAACAGGAAATTCTCGAGTTCGTCAATCCGTTCGCGAGAAATGGGAATTTGAAGTTAAGGAATGGTTGAGAAACCATCAAAATTTTCGCAAGTCTGATACTCGAAACCAATAACAACAATGGCCTAGGGCAAAAATGCACATACCGTTGTAACCGGGCGAGTTTCTGCTTTCAGGTGCAATAGGAAATTCTCGAGTTCGTCAATCCGTTCGCGAGATATGTAAGTGTGAAGTTAAGGAATGGTTGAGAAACCATCAAAATTATCGCAAGTCTGATACTCGAAACCAACAACTGGAATGGCCTACGGGAAAAGTACACATACCATTGTAATCGGGCGAGTTTCTATTTTCAGATGCAACAGGAATTTCTCGAGTTCGTCAATCGGTTCGCGAGAAATGGGAGTTTAAATTTAAGGAATGGTTGAGAAACCATCAAAATATTCGCAAGTCTGATACTCGAAACCAATAACTACAATGGCCTAGGGGAAAGATACACATACCGTTGTAATCGGGCGAGTTTCTACTTTCAGATGCAACAGGAATTTCTCGAGTTCGTCAATCCGTTCGCAAGATATGGGAGTTTGAAGTTAAGGAATGGTTGAGAAATCATCAAAATTTTCGCAAGTCTGATACTCGAAACCAATAACTACAATGGCCTAGAGGAAAAATACACATACCGTTGTAATCGGGCGAGTTTCTACTTTCAGATGCAACAGGAACTTCTCGAGTTCGTCAATCCGTTCGCGAGATATGGGAGTTTGAAGTTAAGGAATGGTTGAGAAACCATCAAAACTATCGCAAGTCTGATACTCGAAACCAACAACTGGAATGGCCTACGGGAAAAGTACACATACCATTGTAGTCGGGCGAGTTTCTATTTTCAGATGCAACAGGAATTTCTCGAGTTCGTCAATCCGTTCGCGAGAAATGGGGGTTTGAATTTAAGGAATGGTTAAGAAACCATCAAAATTTTCGCAAGTCTGATACTCGAAACCGATAACTACAAAGGCCTAGGGGAAAAATACACATACCGTAGTAATCGGGCGAGTTTCTACTTCCACATGCAACAGGAATTTCTCGAGTTCGTCAATCCGTTCGCGAGATATGGGAGTTTGAAGTTAATGAATGGTTGAGATACCATCAAAATTTTCGCTGGTCGAATACTCGAAACCAATAACTGGAATGGCCTAGGGGAAAAGTACAAACACCATTGTAATCGGGCGGGTTTCTACTTTCAGACACAACAGGAATTTCTCGAGTTCGTCAATGCGTTCGCGAGGTATGGGAGTTTGAAGTTAAGGAATGGCTGAGAAATCATCAAAATTTTCGCAAGTCTGATACTCGAATCCAATAACTACTATGGCCTAGGGAAAAGTACACACACCATTGTAATCGGGATAGTTTCTACTTCCACATGCAACAGGAATTTCTCGAGTTCGTCAATCCGTTCGCGAGATATGGGAGATTGAAGTTAAGGAATGGTTGAGAAACCATCAAAATTTTCGCTGGACGAATACTCGAAACCAATAACTGGAATGGCCTAGGGGAAAAATACACATACCGTTGTAATCGGGCGAGTTTCTACTTTCAGATGCAACACGAATTTCTCGAGTTCGTCAATCCGTTCGCGAGATATGGGAGTTTGAAGTTATGGAATGGCTGAGAAATCATCAAAATTTTCGCAAGTCTGATACTCGAATCCAATAACTACTGTGGCGTAGGGCAAAAATACACATACCGTTGTAATCGGGCGAGTTTCTGCTTTCCGATGCAATAGGAATTTCTCGAGTTCGTCAATCCGTTCGCGAGATGTGTAAGTGTCAAGTTAAGGAATGGTTGAGAAACCATCAAAATTTTCGCAAGTCTGATTCTCGAAACCAATAACTACAAAGGCATAGCGGAAAAATACACATACCGTTGTAATCGGGCGAGTTTCTACTTTCAGATGCAACACGAATTTCTCGAGTTCGTCAATCCGTTCGCGAGATATGGGAGTTTGAAGTTATGGAATGGCTGAGAAATCATCAAAATTTTCGCAAGTCTGATACTCGAATCCAAGAACTACTGTGGCCTAGGGCAAAAATACACATACCGTTGTAATCGGGCGAGTTTCTGCTTTCCGATGCAATAGGAATTTCTCGAGTTCGTCAATCCGTTCGCGAGATGTGTAAGTGTCAAGTTAAGGAATGGTTGAGAAACCATCAAAATTTTCGCAACTCTGATCCTCGAAACCTATAACTACAATGGCCTAAGGGAAAAGTACGCACACCATTCTAATCGGGCGAGTTTCTACTTTCAGATACAACAGGAATTTCTCGAGTTCGTCAATGCGTTCGCGAGATATGGGAGTTTGAAGTTAAGGAATGCTGGAGAAACCATCAAAATTTTCGCACGTCTGATACTCGAAACCAGTAACTACTATTGCCTAGGGCAAAAATGCACACACCATTGTAATCGGGCTAGTTTCTACTTTCAGATGCAACAGGAATTTCTCGAGTTCGTCAATCCGTTCGCAAGATGTGGGAGTTTGAAGATAAGGAATGGTTGAGAAACCATCAAAATTTTCGCAGGTCTGATACTCGAAACCAATAACTGGAATGGCCTAGGGGAAAGTACACGCACCATTCTAATCGGGCGAGTTTCTGCTTTCAGATGCAATAGGAAATTCTCGAGTTCGTCAATCCGTTCGCGAGATATGTAAGCGTGAAGTTAAGGAGTGGTTGAGAAACCAACAAAATTATCGCAAGTCTGATACTCGAAACCAACAACTGGAATGGCCTACGGGAAAAGTACACATACCATTGTAATCGGGCGAGTTTCTACTCTCAGATGCAACAGGAATATCTCGAGTTCGTCAATCCGTTCGCGAGGCGCGGGAGTTTGAAGTTAAGGAATGGTTGAGAAACCATCAAAATTTTCGCAAGTCTGATACTCGAAACCAATAACAACTATGGCCTAGGGCAAAAATGCACATACCGTTGTAACCGGGCGAGTTTCTGCTTTCAGGTGCAATAGGAAATTCTCGAGTTCCCCAATCCGTTCGCGAGATATGTAAGTGTGAAGTTAAGGAATGGTTGAGAAACCATCAAAATTATCGCAAGTCTGATACTCGAAACCAACAACTGGAATGGCCTACGGGAAAAGTACACATACTATTGTAATCGGGCGAGTTTCTATTTTCAGATGCAACAGGAATTTCTCGAGTTCGTCAATCGGTTCGCGAGAAATGGGAGTTTGAATTTAAGGAATGGTTGAGAAACCATCAAAATTATCGCAAGTCTGATACTCGAAACCAACAACTGGAATGGCCTACGGGAAAAGTACACATACTATTGTAATCGGGCGAGTTTCTATTTTCAGATGCAACAGGAATTTCTCGAGTTCGTCAATCCGTTCGCAAGATATGGGAGTTTGAAGTTAAGGAATGGTTGAGAAATCATCAAAATTTTCGCAAGTCTGATACTCGAAACCAATAACTACAATGGCCTAGAGGAAAAATACACATACCGTTGTAATCGGGCGAGTTTCTACTTTCAGATGCAACAGGAACTTCTCGAGTTCGTCAATCCGTTCGCGAGATATGGGAGTTTGAAGTTAAGGAATGGTTGAGAAACCATCAAAACTATCGCAAGTCCGATACTCGAAACCAACAACTGGAATGGCCTACGGGAAAAGTACACATACCATTGTAGTCGGGCGAGTTTCTATTTTCAGATGCAACAGGAATTTCTCGAGTTCGTCAATCCGTTCGCGAGAAATGGGGGTTTGAATTTAGGGAATGTTTGAGAAACCATCAAAATTTTCGCAAGTCTGATACTCGAAAACGATAACTACAAAGGCCTAGGGGAAAAATACACATACCGTTGTAATCGGGCGAGTTTCTACTTCCACATGCAACAGGAATTTCTCGAGTTCGTCAATCCGTTCGCGAGATATGGGAGTTTGAAGTTAAGGAATGGCTGTGAAATCATCAAAATTTTCGCAAGTCTGATACTCGAAACCAATAACTACTATGGCGTAGGGCAAAAATACACATACCGTTGTAATGGGGCGAGTTTCTGCTTTCAGATGCAACAGGAAATTCTCGAGTTCGTCAATCCGTTCGCGAGAAATGGGAATTTGAAGTTAAGGAATGGTTGAGAAACCATCAAAATTTTCGCAAGTCTGATACTCGAAACCAATAACAACAATGGCCTAGGGCAAAAATGCACATACCGTTGTAACCGGGCGAGTTTCTGCTTTCAGGTGCAATAGGAAATTCTCGAGTTCGTCAATCCGTTCGCGAGATATGTAAGTGTGAAGTTAAGGAATGGTTGAGAAACCATCAAAATTATCGCAAGTCTGATACTCGAAACCAACAACTGGAATGGCCTACGGGAAAAGTACACATACCATTGTAATCGGGCGAGTTTCTACTTCCACATGCAACAGGAATTTCTCGAGTTCGTCAATCCGTTCGCGAGATATGGGAGTTTGAAGTTAATGAATGGTTGAGATACCATCAAAATTTTCGCTGGTCGAATACTCGAAACCAATAACTGGAATGGCCAAGGGGAAAAGTACACATACCATTGTAGTCGGGCGAGTTTCTATTTTCAGATGCAACAGGAATTTCTCGAGTTCGTCAATCCGTTCGCGAGAAATGGGGGTTTGAATTTAAGGAATGGTTAAGAAACCATCAAAATTTTCGCAAGTCTGATACTCGAAACCGATAACTACAAAGGCCTAGGGGAAAAATACACATACCGTAGTAATCGGGCGAGTTTCTACTTCCACATGCAACAGGAATTTCTCGAGTTCGTCAATCCGTTCGCGAGATATGGGAGTTTGAAGTTAATGAATGGTTGAGATACCATCAAAATTTTCGCTGGTCGAATACTCGAAACCAATAACTGGAATGGCCAAGGGGAAAAGTACAAACACCATTGTAATCGGGCGGGTTTCTACTTTCAGATACAACAGGAATTTCTCGAGTTCGTCAATGCGTTCGCGAGATATGGGAGTTTGAAGTTAAGGAATGGCTGTGAAATCATCAAAATTTTCGCAAGTCTGATAGTCGAAACCAATAACTACTATGGCGTAGGGCAAAAATACACATACCGTTGTAATGGGGCGAGTTTCTGCTTTCAGATGCAATAGGAAATTCTCGAGTTCGTCAATCCGTTCGTGAGATATGGAAGTTTGAAGTTAAGGAATGATTGAGAAACCATCAAAATTTTCGCGAGTCTGATACTCGAAACCAATAACTACAAAGGCCTAGCAAAAAAATACACATACCGTTGTAATCGGGCGAGTTTCTAGTTTCACATGCAACAGGAAATTCTCGAGTTCGTCAATGCGTTCGCAAGATATGGGAGTTTGAAGTTAAGGAATGCGTGAGAAACCATCAAAATTTTCGCACGTCTGATACTCGAAACCAGTAACTACTATGGCCTAGGGCAAAAATGCACATACCGTTGTAATCGGGCGAGTTTCTGCTTTCAGATGCAATAGGAATTTCTCGAGTTCGTCCATCCGTTCACGAGATATGGGAGTTTGAAGTTAAGGAATGGTAGAGAAACCATCAAAATTTTCGCTGCTCGAATACTCGAAACCAATAACTACAAAGGCCTTGGGGAAAAATACACGTACCGTTGTAATCGAGCGAGTTTCTACTTTCAGAAGCAACAGGAATTTCTCGAGTTCGTCAATCCGTTCGCGAGATATGGGAATTTGAAGTTAAGGAATGGTTGAGAAACCATCAAAATTTTCGCAAGTCTGATACTCGAAACCAATAACTACTATGGCCTAGGGCAAAAATGCACATACCGTTGTAACCCGGCGAGTTTCTGCTTTCAGATGCAATAGGAAATTCTCGAGTTCGTCAATCCGTTCGCGAGATATGTAAGTGTGAAGTTAAGGAATGGTTGAGAAACCATCAAAATTATCGCAAGTCTGATACTCGAAACCAATAACTGGAATGGCCTAGGGGAAAAGTACACATATCATTGTAATCGGGCGAGTTTCTACTTTCAGATGCAACAGGAATTTCTCGAGTTCGTCAAACCGTTCGCGAGATATGTAAGTGTGAAGTTAAGGAATGGTTGAGAAACCATCAAAATTATCGCAAGTCTGTTACTCGAAACCAATAACTGGAATGGCCTAGGGGAAAAGTACACATATCACTGTAATCGGGCGAGTTTCTACTTTCAGAGGCAACAGGAATTTCTCGAGTTCGTCAAACCGTTCGCGAGATATGTAAGTGTGAAGTTAAAGAATGGTTGAGAAACCATCAAAATTTTCGCTGGTCGAATATTCGCAACCAATAACTACAAAGGCCTTGGGGAAAAATACACGTACCTTTGTAATCGGGCGAGTTTCTACTTTCAGATGCAACAGTAATTTCTCGAGTTCGTCAATCCGTTCGCGAGAAATGGGAATTTGAAATTAAGGAATGGTTGAGAAACCATCAAAATTTTCGCAAGTCTGATACTCGAAACCAGTAACTACTATGGCCTAGGGCAAAAATGCACATACCGTTGTAACCGGGCGAGTTTCTGCTTTCAGATGCAACAGGAAATTCTCGAGTTCGTCAATGCGTTCGCAAGATATGGGAGTTTGAAGTTAAGGAATGGTTGAGAAACCATCAAAATTTTCGCTGGTCTGATACTCGAAACCAATAACTGGAATGGCCTAGGGGAAAAGTACACACACCATTGTATTCGGGCTATTTTCTACTTTCAGAGGCAACAGGAATTTCTCGAGTTCGTCAATCCGTTCGCGAGATATGGGAGTTTGAAGTTAAGGAATGGTTGAGAAACCATCAAAATTTTCGCAAGCCTGATACTCGAAACCAATAACTACAAAGGCCTAGGGGCAAAATACACATACCGTTGTAATCGGGCGAGTTTCTACTTCCACATGCAACAGGAATTTCTCGAGTTGGTCAATCAGTTCGCGAGATATGGGAGTTTGAAGTTAAAGAATGGTTGAGAAACCATCAAAATTTTCGCTGGTCTGATACTCGAAACCAATAACTGGAATGGCCTAGGGGAAAAGTACACACACCATTGTAATCGGGCTAGTTTCTACTTTCAGAGGCAACAGGAATTTCTCGAGTTCGTCAATCCGTTCGCGAGATATGGGAGTTTGAAGGTAAGGAATGGCTGAGAAACCATCAAAATTTTCGCAAGTCTGATACTCGAAACCAATAACTACTATGGCCTAGGGCAAAAATGCACATACCGTTGTAACCGGGCGAGTCTCTGCTTTCAGATGCAATAGGAAATTCTCGAGTTCGTCAATCCGTTCGCGAGATATGTAAGTGTGAAGTTAAGGAATGGTTGAGAAACCATCAAAATTATCGCAAGTCTGTTACTCGAAACCAATAACTGGAATGGCCTAGGGGAAAAGTACACATATCATTGTAATCGGGCGAGTTTCTACTTTCAGAGGCGACAGGAATTTCTCGAGTTCGTCAAACCGTTCGCGAGATATGTAAGTGTGAAGTTAAAGAATGGTTGAGAAACCATCAAAATTTTCGCTGGTCGAATATTCGCAACCAATAACTACAAAGGCCTTGGGGAAAAATACACGTACCTTTGTAATCGGGCGAGTTTCTACTTTCAGATGCAACAGTAATTTCTCGAGTTCGTCAATCCGTTCGCGAGAAATGGGAATTTGAAATTAAGGAATGGTTGAGAAACCATCAAAATTTTCGCAAGTCTGATACTCGAAACCAATAACTACTATGGCCTAGGGCAAAAATGCACATACCGTTGTAACCGGGCGAGTTTCTGCTTTCAGATGCAACAGGAAATTCTCGAGTTCGTCAATGCGTTCGCAAGATATGGGAGTTTGAAGTTAAGGAATGGTTGAGAAACCATCAAAATTTTCGCTGGTCTGATACTCGAAACCAATAACTGGAATGGCCTAGGGGAAAAGTACACACACCATTGTATTCGGGCTATTTTCTACTTTCAGAGGCAACAGGAATTTCTCGAGTTCGTCAATCCGTTCGCGAGATATGGGAGTTTGAAGTTAAGGAATGGTTGAGAAACCATCAAAATTATCGCTGGTCTGATACTCGAAACCAATAACTGGAATGGCCTAGGGGAAAAGTACACACACCATTGTAATCGGGCTAGTTTCTACTTTCAGAGGCAACAGGAATTTCTCGAGTTCGTCAATCCGTTCGCGTGATATGGGAGTTTGAAGTTAAGGAATGGTTGAGAAACCATCAAAATTTTCGCAAGCCTGATACTCGAAACCAATAACTACAAAGGCCTAGGGGCAAAATACACATACCGTTGTAATCGGGCGAGTTTCTACTTCCACATGCAACAGGAATTTCTCGAGTTGGTCAATCAGTTCGCGAGATATGGGAGTTTGAAGTTAAAGAATGGTTGAGAAACCATCAAAATTTTCGCTGGTCTGATACTCGAAACCAATAACTGGAATGGCCTAGGGGAAAAGTACACACACCATTGTAATCGGGCTAGTTTCTACTTTCAGAGGCAACAGGAATTTCTCGAGTTCGTCAATCCGTTCGCGAGATATGGGAGTTTGAAGGTAAGGAATGGTTGAGAAACCATCAAAATTTTCGCAAGTCTGATACTCGAAACCAATAACTACTATGGCCTAGGGCAAAAATGCACATACCGTTGTAACTGGGCGAGTCTCTGCTTTCAGATGCAATAGGAAATTCTCGAGTTCGTCAATCCGTTCGCGAGATATGTAAGTGTGAAGTTAAGGAATGGTTGAGAAACCATCAAAATTATCGCAAGTCTGATACTCGAAACCAATAACTGGAATGGCCTAGGGGAAAAGTACACATATCATTGTAATCGGGCGAGTTTCTACTTTCAGATGCAACAGGAATTTCTCGAGTTCGTCAAACCGTTCGCGAGATATGTAAGTGTGAAGTTAAGGAATGGTTGAGAAACCATCAAAATTATCGCAAGTCTGTTACTCGAAACCAATAACTGGAATGGCCTAGGGGAAAAGTACACATACCGTTGTAATCGGGCGAGTTTCTGCTTTCAGATGCAATAGGAAATTCTCGAGTTCGTCAATCCGTTCGCGAGATGTGTAAGTGTCAATTTAAGGAATGGTTGAGAAACCATCAAAATTTTCGCAAGTCTGATACTCGAAACCAATAACTACAATGACCTTGGGGAAAAATACACATACCGTTGTAATCGGGCGAGTTTCTACTTTCAGATGCAACAGGAATTTCTGGAGTTCGTCAATCCGTTCGCGAGATATGGGAGTTTGAAGTTAAGGAATGGCTGAGAAATCATCAAAATTTTCGCAAGTCTGATACTCGAATCCAATAACTACTGTGGCCTAGGGCAAAAATACACATACCGTTGTAATCGGGCGAGTTTCTGCTTTCCGATGCAATAGGAAATTCTCGAGTTCGTCAATCCGTTCGCGAGATATGGAAGTTTGAAGTTAACGAATGATTGAGAAACCATCAAAATTTTCGCAAGTCTGATTCTCGAAACCAATAACTACAAAGGCATAGCGGAAAAATACACATACCGTTGTAATCGGGCGAGTTTCTGCTTTCAGATGCAACAGGAATTTCTCGAGTTCGTCAATCCGTTCGCGAGATATGGGAGTTTGAATTTAAGGAATGGCTGAGAAATCATCAAAATTTTCGCAAGTCTGATACTCGAATCCAATAACTACTGTGGCCTAGGGCAAAAATACACATACCGTTGTAATCGGGCGAGTTTCTGCTTTCCGATGCAATAGGAAATTCTCGAGTTCGTCAATCCGTTCGCGAGATATGGAAGTTTGAAGTTAACGAATGATTGAGAAACCATCAAAATTTTCGCAAGTCTGATTCTCGAAACCAATAACTACAAAGGCATAGCGGAAAAATACACATACCGTTGTAATCGGGCGAGTTTCTACTTTCAGATGCAACAGGAATTTCTCGAGTTCGTCAATCCGTTCGCGAGATATGGGAGTTTGAAGTTAAGGAATGGCTGAGAAATCATCAAAATTTTCGCAAGTCTGATACTCGAATCCAATAACTACTGTGGCCTAGGGCAAAAATACACATACCGTTGTAATCGGGCGAGTTTCTGCTTTCCGATGCAACAGGAAATTCTCGAGTTCGTCAATCCATTCGCGAGATATGGGAGTTTGAAGTTAATGAATGGTTGAGATACCATCAAAATTTTCGCTGGTCGAATACTCGAAACCAATAACTGGAATGGCCAAGGGCAAAAGTACAAACACCATTGTAATCGGGCGGGTTTCTACTTTCAGATACAACAGGAATTTCTCGAGTTCGTCAATGCGTTCGCGAGATATGGGAGTTTGAAGTTAAGGAATGGCTGTGAAATCATCAAAATTTTCGCAAGTCTGATACTCGAAACCAATAACTACTCTGGCGTAGGGCAAAAATACACATACCGTTGTAATGGGGCGAGTTTCTGCTTTCAGATGCAATAGGAAATTCTCGAGTTCGTCAATCCGTTCGCGAGATATGGAAGTTTGAAGTTAAGGAATGATTGAGAAACCATCAAAATTTTCGCGAGTCTGATACTCGAAACCAATAACTACAAAGGCCTAGCGAAAAAATACACATACCGTTGTAATCGGGCGAGTTTCTACTTTCAGATGCAACAGGAATTTCTCGAGTTCGTCAATCCGTTCGCGAGATATGAGAGTTTGAAGTTAAGGAATAGCTGAGAAATCATCAAAATTTTCGCAAGTCTGATACTCGAATCCAATAACTACTGTGGCCTAGGGCAAAAATACACATACCGTTGTAATCGGGCGAGTTTCTGCTTTCCGATGCAATAGGAAATTCTCGAGTTCGTCAATCCGTTCGCGAGATATGGAAGTTTGAAGTTAACGAATGATTGAGAAACCATCAAAATTTTCGCAAGTCTGATTCTCGAAACCAATAACTACAAAGGCATAGCGGAAAAATACACATACCGTTGTAATCGGGCGAGTTTCTACTTTCACATGCAACAGGAATTTCTCGAGTTCGTCTATCCGTTCGCGAGATATGGGAGTTTGAAGTTAAGGAATGCTTGAGGAACCATCAAAATTTTCGCAAGTCTGATACTCGAATCCAATAACTGGAATGGCCTAGGGGAAAAGTACACACACCATTCTAATCGGGCGAGTTTCTGCTTTCAGATGCAATAGGAAATTCTCGAGTTCGTCAATCCGTTCGCGAGATATGTAAGTGTGAAGTTAAGGAATGTTTGAGAAACCATCAAAATTATCGCAAGTCTGATACTCGAAACCAACAACTGGAATGGCCTACGGGAAAAGTACACATACCATTGTAATCGGGCGAGTTTCTGCTTTCAGATGCAATAGGAAATTCTCGAGTTCGTCAATCCGTTCGCGAGATATGTAAGTGTGAAGTTAAGGAATGTTTGAGAAACCATCAAAATTATCGCAAGTCTGATACTCGAAACCAACAACTGGAATGGCCTACGGGAAAAGTACACATACCATTGTAATCGGGCGAGTTTCTACTCTCAGATGCAACAGCTATATCTCGAGTTCGTCAATCCGTTCGCGAGGCATGGGAGTTTGAAGTTAAGGAATGGTTGAGAAACCATCAAAATTTTCGCAAGTCTGATACTCGAAACCAATAACTACAATGGCTTAGGGGATAAATACACATACCGTTGTAATCGGGCGAGTTTCTGCTTTCAGGTGCAATAGGAAATTCTCGAGTTCGTCAATCCGTTCGCGAGATATGTATGTGTGAAGTTAAGGAATGGTTGAGAAACCATCAAAACTATCGCAAGTCTGATACTCGAAACCAATAACTGGAATGGCCTAGGGGAAAAGTACACATATCATTGTAATCGGGCGAGTTTCTACTTTCAGATGCAACAGGAATTTCTCGAGTTCGTCAAACCGTTCGCGAGATATGTAAGTGTGAAGTTAAGGAATGGTTGAGAAACCATCAAAATTATCGCAAGTCTGTTACTCGAAACCAATAACTGGAATGGCCTAGGGGAAAAGTACACATACCATTGTAATCGGGCGAGTTTCTACTTTCAGATGCAACAGGAATTTCTCGAGTTCGTCAATCCGTTCGCGAGATATGGAAGTTTGAATTTATGGAATGGTTGAGAAACCATCAAAATTTTCGCTGGTCGAATACTCGAAACCAATAACTACAAAGGCCTAGGGGAAAAATACACATACCTTTGTAACCGGGCGAGTTTCTGCTTCCAGATGCAATAGAAAATTCTCGAGTTCGTCAAACCGTTCGCGAGATATGGGAGTTTGAGGTTAAGGAATGGTTGAGAAACCATCAAAATTCTCGCACGTCTGATACTCGAAACCAGTAACTACTATGGCCTAGTGCAAAAATGCTCATACCGTTGTAATCGGGCGAGTTTCTGCTTTCAGATGCAACAGGAATTTCTCGAGTTCGTCAATCCGTTCACGAGATATGGGAGTTTCAAGTTAAGGAATGGTTGAGAAACCATCAAAATGTTCGCTGGTCTGATACTCGAAACCAACAACTGGAATGGCCTAGGGAAAAAGTACGCACACCATTGTAATCGGGCTAGTTTCTGCTTTCAGATGCAATAGGAAATTCTCGAGTTCGTCAATTCGTTCGCGAGATATGTAAGTGTGAAGTTAAGTAATGGTTGAGAAACCATCAAAACTATCGCAAGTCTGATACTCGAAACCAATAACTGGAATGGCCTAGGGGAAAAGTACACATACCACTGTAATCGGGCGAATTTCTACTTTCAGACGCAACAGGAATTTCTTGAGTTCGTCAATCCGTTCTCGAGAAATGGGAATTTGAAGTTAAGGAATGGTTGAGAAACCATCAAAATTTTCGCAAGTCTGATACTCGAAACCAATAACTACTATGGCCTAGGGCAAAAATGCACATACCGTTGTAACCGGGCGAGTTTCTGCTTTCAGATGCAATAGGAAATTCTCGAGTTCGTCAAACCGTTCGCGAGATATGTAAGTGTGAAGTTAAGGAATGGTTGAGAAACCATCAAAATTTTCGCTGGTCTGATACTCGAAACCAATAACTGGGATGGCCTAGGGGAAAAGTACACACACCATTGTAATCGGGCTAGTTTCTACTTTCAGAGGCAACAGGAATTTCTCGAGTTCGTGAATCCGTTCGCGAGGTATGGGAGTTTGAAGTTAAGGAATGGTTGAGAAACCATCAAAATTTTCGCAAGTCTTATACTCGAAACCAATAACTACAAAGGCCTGGGGGAAAAATACACATACCTTTGTAATCGGGCGAGTTACTACTTGCAGATGCCACAGGAATTTCTCGAGTTCGTGAATCCGTTCGCGAGATATGGGAGTTTGAAGTTAAGGAATGGTTGAGAAACCATCAAAATTTTCGCAAGTCTGATACTCGAAACCGAAAACTGGAATGGCCTAGGGAAAAATACACACACCGTTGTAATCGGGCGAGTTTCTACTTTCAGATGCAACAGGAATTTCTCGAGTTCGTCAATCCGTTCGCGAGATATGGGAGTTTGAAGTTAAGGAATAGCTGAGAAATCATCAAAATTTTCGCAAGTCTGATACTCGAATCCAATAACTACTGTGGCCTAGGGCAAAAATACACATACCGTTGTAATCGGGCGAGTTTCTGCTTTCCGATGCAATAGGAAATTCTCGAGTTCGTCAATCCGTTCGCGAGATATGGATGTTTGAAGTTAACGAATGATTGAGAAACCATCAAAATTTTCGCAAGTCTGATTCTCGAAACCAATAACTACAAAGGCATAGCGGAAAAATACACATACCGTTGTAATCGGGCGAGTTTCTACTTTCACATGCAACAGGAATTTCTCGAGTTCGTCTATCCGTTCGCGAGATATGGGAGTTTGAAGTTAAGGAATGCTTGAGGAACCATCAAAATTTTCGCAAGTCTGATACTCGAATCCAATAACTATAATGGCCTAGGGCAAAAATACACTTACCGTTGTAATCGGGCGAGTTTCTGCTTTCAGATGCAATAGGAAATTCTCGAGTTCGTCAATCCGTTCGCGAGATATGTAAGTGTGAAGTTAAGGAATGGTTGAGAAACCATCAAAATTTTCGCAACTCTGATCCTCGAAACCTACAACTACAATGGCCTAGGGGAAAAATACACATATCGTTGTATTCGGGAGAGTTTCTACTTTCAGATGCAACAGGAACTTCTCGAGTTCGTCAATCCGTTCGCGAGATATGGAAGTTTGAAGATAAGGAATGGTTGAGAAACCATCAAAATTTTCGCAGGTCTGATACTCGAAACCAATAAGTGGAATAGCCTAAGGGAAAAGTACACACACCATTCTAATCGGGCGAGTTTCTACTTTCAGGTACAACAGGAATTTCTCGAGTTCGTCAATGCGTTCGCGAGATATGGGAGTTTGAAGTTAAGAAATGCTGCAGAAAACATCAAAATTTTCGCAGGTCTGATACTCGAAACCAATAACTGGAATCGCCTAGGGGAAAAGTACACACACCATTCTAATCGGGCGAGTTTCTGCTTTCAGATGCAATAGGAAATTCTCGAGTTCGTCAATCCGTTCGCGAGATATGTAAGTGTGAAGTTAAGGAATGGTTGAGAAACCATCAAAATTATCGCAAGTCTGATACTCGAAACCAACAACTGGAATGGCCTACGGGAAAAGTACACATACCATTGTAATCGGGCGAGTTTCTACTCTCAGATGCAACAGGTATATCTCGAGTTCGTCAATCCGTTCGCGAGGCATGGGAGTTTGAAGTTAAGGAATGGTTGAGAAACCATCAAAATTTTCGCAAGTCTGATACTCGAAACCAATAACTACAATGGCTTAGGGGATAAATACACATACCGTTGTAATCGGGCGAGTTTCTGCTTTCAGGTGCAATAGGAAATTCTCGAGTTCGTCAATCCGTTCGCGAGATATGTATGTGTGAAGTTAAGGAATGGTTGAGAAACCATCAAAATTATCGCAAGTCTGATACTCGAAACCAATAACTGGAATGGCCTAGGGGAAAAGTACACATATCATTGTAATCGGGCGAGTTTCTACTTTCAGATGCAACAGGAATTTCTCGAGTTCGTCAATCCGTTCGCGAGATATGGAAGTTTGAAGTTATGGAATGGTTGAGAAACCATCAAAATTTTCGCTGGTCGAATACTCGAAACCAATAACTACAAAGGCCTAGGGGAAAAATACACATACCTTTGTAACCGGGCGAGTTTCTGCTTTCAGATGCAATAGAAAATTCTCGAGTTCGTCAAACCGTTCGCGAGATATGTAAGTGTGAAGTTAAGGAATGGTTGTGAAACCATCAAAATTATCGCAAGTCTGTTACTCGAAACCAATAACAGAAATGGCCTAGGGGAAAAGTACACATGCCATTGTAATCGGGCGAGTTTCTACTTTCAGATGCAACAGGAATTTCTCGAGTTCGTCAATACGTTCGCGAGATATGGGAGTTTGAGGTTAAGGAATGGTTGAGAAACCATCAAAATTCTCGCACGTCTGATACTCGAAACCAGTAACTACTATGGCCTAGTGCAAAAATGCACATACCGTTGTAATCGGGCGAGTTTCTGCTTTCAGATGCAACAGGAATTTCTCGAGTTCGTCAATGCGTTCACGAGATATGGGAGTT
This sequence comes from Ptiloglossa arizonensis, assembly GCF_051014685.1. Classification (NCBI taxonomy): domain Eukaryota; kingdom Metazoa; phylum Arthropoda; class Insecta; order Hymenoptera; family Colletidae; genus Ptiloglossa; species Ptiloglossa arizonensis. The sequence goes on from NW_027478709.1 coordinate 648,350, forward strand.
TCAAGTTAAGGAATGGTTGAGAAACCATCAAAATGTTCGCTGGTCTGATACTCGAAACCAACAACTGGAATGGCCTAGGGAAAAAGTACGCACACCATTGTAATCGGGCTAGTTTCTGCTTTCAGATGCAATAGGAAATTCTCGAGTTCGTCAATTCGTTCGCGAGATATGTAAGTGTGAAGTTAAGTAATGGTTGAGAAACCATCAAAACTATCGCAAGTCTGATACTCGAAACCAATAACTGGAATGGCCTAGGGGAAAAGTACACATACCACTGTAATCGGGCGAATTTCTACTTTCAGACGCAACAGGAATTTCTTGAGTTCGTCAATCCGTTCGCGAGAAATGGGAATTTGAAGTTAAGGAATGGTTGAGAAACCATCAAAATTTTCGCAAGTCTGATACTCGAAACCAATAACTACTATGGCCTAGGGCAAAAATGCACATACCTTTGTAATCGGGCGAGTTACTACTTTCAGATGCCACAGGAATTTCTCGAGTTCGTGAATCCGTTCGCGAGATATAGGAGTTTGAAGTTAAGGAATGGTTGAGAAACCATCAAAATTTTCGCAAGTCTGGTACTCGAATCCAATAACTACTATGGCCTAGGGCAAAAATACACATACCGTTGTAATCGGGCGAGTTTCTGCTTTCAGATGCAATAGGAAATACTCGAGTTCGTCAATCTGTTCGCGAGATATGGGAGTTTGAATTTAAGGAATGCTTGGGAAACAATCAAAATTTTCGCAAGTCTGATACTCCAAACCCATAACTACAAAGGCATAGGGGAAAAATGCACATACCTTTGTAATCGGGCGAGTCTCCACTTTCAGATGCAACAGGAATTTCTCGAGTTCGTCAATCCATTCGCGAGATATTGGAGTTTGAAGTTAAGGAATGGTTGAGAAACCATCAAAATTTTCGCAAGTCTGATACTCGAATCCAATAACTACAAAGGCCTAGGGGAAAAATACACATACCTTTGTCATTGGGCGAGATTCTACTTTCAGATGCAACAGGAATTTTTCGAGCTCGTCAATCCGTTCGCGAGATATGGGACTTTGAAGTTAAGGAATGGTTGAGAAACCATCAAAATTTTCGCAAGTCTGATACTCGAAACCAATAACTGGAACGACCTAGGGGAAAAGTACCCACACCATTGTAATCGGGCAAGTTTCTACTTTCAAATGCAATAGGAATTTCTCGAGCTCGTCAATCCGTTCGCGAGATATGGGTCTTTGAATTTAAGGAATGGTTGAGAAAACATCAAAATTTTCGCAAGTCTGGTACTCGAAACCAATAACTGGAACGGCCTAGGCGAAAAGTACACACACCATTGTAATGGGGCAAGTTTCTACTTTCAGAGGCGACAGGAACTTCCCGAGTTCGCCAATCCGTTCGCGAGTTATCGGTGTTTGAAGTTAAGGAATGGTTGAGAAACCATCAAAATTTTCGCAAGTCTGATACTCGAATCCAATAACTACAAAGGCCTAGGGGAAAAATACACATACCTTTGTAATCGGGCGAGTTTCTACTTTCAGATGCAACAGGAATTTTTCGAGCTCGTCAATCCGTTCGCGAGATATGGGTGTTTGAATTTAAGGAATGCTTGAGAAACCATCAAAATTTTCGCAATTCTGATACTCGAAACCAATAACCACTATGGCCTAGGGCAAAAATGCGCATACCGTTGTAACCGGGCGAGTTTCTGCTTTCAAATGCAATAGGAATTTCTCGAGCTCGACAATCCGTTCGCGAGATATGGGAGTTTGAAGTTAAGGAATGGTTTAGAAACCATCAAAATTTTCGCAAGTGTGATACTCGAAACATATAACTGGAACGGCCTAGGGGAAAAGTACACACACCATTGTAATCGAGCAAGTTTCTACTTTCAAATGCAACAGGAATTTCTCGAGTTCGCCAATCCGTTCGCGAGGTATCGGAGTTTGAAGTTAAGGAATGGTTGAGAGACCATCACAATTTTGGGAAGTCTGATACTCGAAACCAATAACTATAATGGCCTAGGGCAAAAATACACATACCGTTGTAATCGGGCGAGTTTCTGCTTTCAGATGCAATAGGAAATTCTCGAGTTCGTCAATCCGTTCGCGAGATATGTAAGTGTGAAGTTAAGGAATGGTTGAGAAACCATCAAAATTTTCGCCACTCTGATCCTCGAAACCTATAACTACAATGGCCTAGGGGAAAAATACACATATCATTGTATTCGGGAGAGTTTCTACTTTCAGATGCAATAGGAATTTCTCGAGTTCGTCAATCCGTTCGCGAGATATGGAAGTTTGAAGATAAGGAATGGTTGAGAAACCATCAAAATTTTCGCAGGTCTGATACTCGAAACCAATAACTGGAATGGCCTAAGGGAAAAGTACGCACACCATTCTAATCGGGCGAGTTTCTACTTTCAGATACAACAGGAATTTCTCGAGTTCGTCAATGCGTTCGCGAGATATGGGAGTTTGAAGTTAAGGAATGCTGGAGAAACCATCAAAATTTTCGCACGTCTGATACTCGAAACCAGTAACTACTATTGCCTAGGGCAAAAATGCACACACCATTGTAATCGGGCTAGTTTCTACTTTCAGATGCAACAGGAATTTCTCGAGTTCGTCAATCCGTTCGCAAGATGTGGGAGTTTGAAGATAAGGAATGGTTGAGAAACCATCAAAATTTTCGCAGGTCTGATACTCGAAACCAATAACTGGAATGGCCTAGGGGAAAGTACACACACCATTCTAATCGGGCGAGTTTCTGCTTTCAGATGCAATAGGAAATTCTCGAGTTCGTCAATCCGTTCGCGAGATATGTAAGCGTGAAGTTAAGGAGTGGTTGAGAAACCAACAAAATTATCGCAAGTCTGATACTCGAAACCAACAACTGGAATGGCCTACGGGAAAAGTACACATACCATTGTAATCGGGCGAGTTTCTACTCTCAGATGCAACAGGAATATCTCGAGTTCGTCAATCCGTTCGCGAGGCGCGGGAGTTTGAAGTTAAGGAATGGTTGAGAAACCATCAAAATTTTCGCAAGTCTGATACTCGAAACCAATAACAACTATGGCCTAGGGCAAAAATGCACATACCGTTGTAACCGGGCGAGTTTCTGCTTTCAGGTGCAATAGGAAATTCTCGAGTTCCCCAATCCGTTCGCGAGATATGTAAGTGTGAAGTTAAGGAATGGTTGAGAAACCATCAAAATTATCGCAAGTCTGATACTCGAAACCAACAACTGGAATGGCCTACGGGAAAAGTACACATACTATTGTAATCGGGCGAGTTTCTATTTTCAGATGCAACAGGAATTTCTCGAGTTCGTCAATCGGTTCGCGAGAAATGGGAGTTTGAATTTAAGGAATGGTTGAGAAACCATCAAAATATTCGCAAGTCTGATACTCGAAACCAATAACTACAATGGCCTAGGGGAAAGATACACATACCGTTGTAATCGGGCGAGTTTCTACTTTCAGATGCAACAGGAACTTCTCGAGTTCGTCAATCCGTTCGCGAGATATGGGAGTTTGAAGTTAAGGAATGGTTGAGAAACCATCAAAACTATCGCAAGTCCGATACTCGAAACCACTACTGGAATGGCCTACTGGAAAAGTCACCATACCATTGTAGTCGGGGCCGAGTTTCTATTTTCAGATGCAACAGGAATTTCTCGAGTTCGTCAATCGGTTCGCGAGAAATGGGAGTTTGAATTTAAGGAATGTTGAGAAACCACAAAAAATTCGCAAGTCTGATACTCGAAACCAATAACTACAATGGCCTAGGGAAAGATACACATACCGTTGTAATCGGGCGAGTTTCTACTTTCAGATGCAACAGGAACTTCTCGAGTTCGTCAATCCGTTCGCGAGATATGGAGTTTGAAGTTAAGGAATGGTTGAGAACCATCAAAACTATCGCAAGTCGATACTCGAAACCACAACTGGAATGGCCTACGGGAAAAGTACACATACCATTGTAGTCGGGCGGGAGTTTCTATTTTTCAGATGCAACAGGAAATTTCTCGAGTTCGTCAATCCGTTCGCGAGAAATGGGGTTTGAATTTAGGGAATGTTTTGAGGAAACCATCAAATTTTCGCATGTCAGATACTCGAAAACGATAACTACAAAGGCCTAGGGGTAAAATACACATACCGTTGTAATCGGGCGAGTTTCTACTTCCACATGCAACAGGAATTTCTCGAGTTCGGTCAATCCGTTCGCGAGATATGGAGTTTGAAGTTAAGGAATGGCTGTGAAATCATCAAAATTTTGCGCAAGTCTGATACTCGAAACCAATAACTACTATGGCGTAGGGCAAAAATACACATACCTTTGTAATGGGGCGAGTTTTCTGCTATCAGTTATGCAACAGGAAGATTCTCGAGTTCGTCAATCCGTTCTGCGAAATGGGAATTTGAAGCTAAGGAATGGTTGAGTAAACCATCAAAATTTTCGCAGGTCTGATACTCGAACAATAACTACAATGGCCTAGGGCAAAAATGCACATACCGTTGTAACGCGGCGAGTCTCCACTTTCAGATGCAACAGGAATTTCTCGAGTTCGTCAATCCATTCGCGAGGATATTGGAGTTTGAAGTTAAGGAATGTTGAGAAACCATCAAAATTTTCGCAATGTCTGATACTCGAATCCCAATTGAACTACAAAGGCCTAGGGGAAAAATACACATACCTCTTGTCATTGGGCGAGATTCTACTTTCAGATGCAACAGGAATTTTTCGAGCTCGTCAATCCGTTCGCGAGATATGGACTTTGAAGTTAAGGAATGGTTGAGAAACCATCAAAATTTTCGCAAGTCTGATACTCGAAACCAATAACCTGGAACGACCTAGGGGAAAAGTACACACACCATTGTAATCGGGCAAGTTTCTACTTTCAAATGCAACCAGGAATTTCTCGAGCTTCGTCAATCCGTTTCGCGAGATATGGGTCTTTGAATTTAAGGAATGGTTGAGAAAACATCAAAATTTTCGCAAGTCTGGTACTCGAAACAATAACTGAACGGCCTAGGCGAAAAGTACACACACCATTGTAATGGGGGCAAGTTCTACTTTCAGAGGCGACAGGAACTTCCCGAGTTCGCCAATCCGTTCGCGAGGTTATGCGGGTGTTTGAAGTTAAGGAATGGTTTGAGAAACCATCAATTTTTCGCAAGTCTGATACTCGAATCCAATAACTACAAAGGCCTAGGGGAAAAATACACATACCTTTGTAATCGGGCGAGTTTCTACTTTCAGATGCAACAGGAATTTTTCGAGCTCGTCAATCCGTTCGCGAGATATGGGTGTTGAATTTAAGGAATGCTTGAGAAACCCATCAAAATTTTCGCAATACTGATACTCGAAACCAGCCTAGGGCAAAAATGCGCATACCGTTGTAACCGGGCGAGTTTCTGCTTTCAAATGCAATAGGAATTTCTCGAGCTCGACAATCCGTTCGCGAGATATGGGAGTTTGAAGTTAAGGAATGGTTTAGAAACCATCAAAATTTTCGCAAGTGTGATACTCGAAACATATAACTGGAACGGCCTAGGGGAAAAGTACACACACCATTGTAATCGAGCAAGTTTCTACTTTCAAATGCAACAGGAATTTCTCGAGTTCGCCAATCCGTTCGCGAGGTATCGGAGTTTGAAGTTAAGGAATGGTTGAGAGACCATCACAATTTTGGGAAGTCTGATACTCGAAACCAATAACTATAATGGCCTAGGGCAAAAATACACATACCGTTGTAATCGGGCGAGTTTCTGCTTTCAGATGCAATAGGAAATTCTCGAGTTCGTCAATCCGTTCGCGAGATATGTAAGTGTGAAGTTAAGGAATGGTTGAGAAACCATCAAAATTTTCGCAACTCTGATCCTCGAAACCTATAACTACAATGGCCTAGGGGAAAAATACACATATCATTGTATACGGGAGAGTTTCTACTTTCAGATGCAATAGGAATTTCTCGAGTTCGTCAATCCGTTCGCGAGATATGGAAGTTTGAAGATAAGGAATGGTTGAGAAACCATCAAAATTTTCGCAGGTCTGATACTCGAAACCAATATCTGGAATGGCCTAAGGGAAAAGTACGCACACCATTCTAATCGGGCGAGTTTCTACTTTCAGATACAACAGGAATTTCTCGAGTTCGTCAATGCGTTCGCGAGATATGGGAGTTTGAAGTTAAGGAATGCTGGAGAAACCATCAAAATTTTCGCACGTCTGATACTCGAAACCAGTAACTACTATTGCCTAGGGCAAAAATGCACACACCATTGTAATCGGGCTAGTTTCTACTTTCAGATGCAACAGGAATTTCTCGAGTTCGTCAATCCGTTCGCAAGATGTGGGAGTTTGAAGATAAGGAGTGGTTGAGAAACCATCAAAATTTTCGCAGGTCTGATACTCGAAACCAATAACTGGAATGGCCTAGGGGAAAGTACACACACCATTCTGATCGGGCGAGTTTCTGCTTTCAGATGCAATAGGAAATTCTCGAGTTCGTCAATCCGTTCGCGAGATATGTAAGCGTGAAGTTAAGGAGTGTTTGAGAAACCAACAAAATTATCGCAAGTCTGATACTCGAAACCAACAACTGGAATGGCCTACGGGAAAAGTACACATACCATTGTAATCGGGCGAGTTTCTACTCTCAGATGCAACAGGAATATCTCGAGTTCGTCAATCCGTTCGCGAGGCGCGGGAGTTTGAAGTTAAGGAATGGTTGAGAAACCATCAAAATTTTCGCAAGTCTGATACTCGAAACCAATAACAACTATGGCCTAGGGCAAAAATGCACATACCGTTGTAACCGGGCGAGTTTCTGCTTTCAGGTGCAATAGGAAATTCTCGAGTTCCCCAATCCGTTCGCGAGATATGTAAGTGTGAAGTTAAGGAATGGTTGAGAAACCATCAAAATTATCGCAAGTCTGATACTCGAAACCAACAACTGGAATGGCCTACGGGAAAAGTACACATACTATTGTAATCGGGCGAGTTTCTATTTTCAGATGCAACAGGAATTTCTCGAGTTCGTCAATCGGTTCGCGAGAAATGGGAGTTTGAATTTAAGGAATGGTTGAGAAACCATCAAAATATTCGCAAGTCTGATACTCGAAACCAATAACTACAATGGCCTAGGGGAAAGATACACATACCGTTGTAATCGGGCGAGTTTCTACTTTCAGATGCAACAGGAACTTCTCGAGTTCGTCAATCCGTTCGCGAGATATGGGAGTTTGAAGTTAAGGAATGGTTGAGAAACCATCAAAACTATCGCAAGTCCGATACTCGAAACCAACAACTGGAATGGCCTACGGGAAAAGTACACATACCATTGTAGTCGGGCGAGTTTCTATTTTCAGATGCAACAGGAATTTCTCGAGTTCGTCAATCCGTTCGCGAGAAATGGGGGTTTGAATTTAGGGAATGTTTGAGAAACCATCAAAATTTTCGCAAGTCTGATACTCGACAACGATAACTACAAAGGCCTAGGGGAAAAATACACATACCGTTGTAATCGGGCGAGTTTCTACTTCCACATGCAACAGGAATTTCTCGAGTTCGTCAATCCGTTCGCGAGATATGGGAGTTTGAAGTTAAGGAATGGCTGTGAAATCATCAAAATTTTCGCAAGTCTGATACTCGAAACCAATAACTACTATGGCGTATGGCAAAAATACACATACCGTTGTAATGGGGCGAGTTTCTGCTTTCAGATGCAACAGGAAATTCTCGAGTTCGTCAATCCGTTCGCGAGAAATGGGAATTTGAAGTTAAGGAATGGTTGAGAAACCATCAAAATTTTCGCAAGTCTGATACTCGAAACCAATAACTACAATGGCCTAGGGCAAAAATGCACATACCGTTGTAACCGGGCGAGTTTCTGCTTTCAGGTGCAATAGGAAATTCTCGAGTTCGTCAATCCGTTCGCGAGATATGTAAGTGTGAAGTTAAGGAATGGTTGAGAAACCATCAAAATTATCGCAAGTCTGATACTCGAAACCAACAACTGGAATGGCCTACGGGAAAAGTAAACATACCATTGTAATCGGGCGAGTTTCTATTTTCAAATGCAACAGGAATTTCTCGAGTTCGTCAATCGGTTCGCGAGAAATGGGAGTTTGAATTTAAGGAATGGTTGAGAAACCATCAAAATATTCGCAAGTCTGATACTCGAAACCAATAACTACAATGGCCTAGGGGAAAGATACACATACCGTTGTAATCGGGCGAGTTTCTACTTTCAGATGCAACAGGAATTTCTCGAGTTCGTCAATCCGTTCGCAAGATATGGGAGTTTGAAGTTAAGGAATGGTTGAGAAATCATCAAAATTTTCGCAAGTCTGATACTCGAAACCAATAACTACAATGGCCTAGAGGAAAAATACACATACCGTTGTAATCGGGCGAGTTTCTACTTTCAGATGCAACAGGAACTTCTCGAGTTCGTCAATCCGTTTGCGAGATATGGGAGTTTGAAGTTAAGGAATGGTTGAGAAACCATCAAAACTATCGCAAGTCTGATACTCGAAACCAATAACTACAATGGCCTAGGGGAAAAATACACATACCGTTGTAATCGGGCGAGTTTCTACTTTCAGATGCAACAGGAATTTCTCGAGTTCGTCAATCCGTTCGCGAGATATGGGAGTTTGAAGTTAAGGAATGGTTGAGAAACCATCAAAACTATCGCAAGTCTGTTACTCGAAACCAACAACTGGAATGGTCTACGGGAAAAGTACACATACCATTGTAGTCGGGCGAGTTTCTATTTTCAGATGCAACAGGAATTTCTCGAGTTCGTCAATCCGTTCGCGAGAAATGGGGGTTTGAATTTAAGGAATGGTTAAGAAACCATCAAAATTTTCGCAAGTCTGATACTCGAAACCGATAACTACAAAGGCCTAGGGGAAAAATACACATACCGTTGTAATCGGGCGAGTTTCTACTTCCACATGCAACAGGAATTTCTCGAGTTCGTCAATCCGTTCGCGAGATATGGGAGTTTGAAGTTAATGAATGGTTGAGATACCATCAAAATTTTCGCTGGTCGAATACTCGAAACCAATAACTGGAATGGCCAAGGGGAAAAGTACAAACACCATTGTAATCGGGCGGGTTTCTACTTTCAGATACAACAGGAATTTCTCGAGTTCGTCAATGCGTTCGCGAGATATGGGAGTTTGAAGTTAAGGAATGGCTGTGAAATCATCAAAATTTTCGCAAGTCTGATAGTCGAAACCAATAACTACTATGGCGTAGGGCAAAAATACACATACCGTTGTAATGGGGCGAGTTTCTGCTTTCAGATGCAATAGGAAATTCTCGAGTTCGTCAATCCGTTCGTGAGATATGGAAGTTTGAAGTTAAGGAATGATTGAGAAACCATCAAAATTTTCGCGAGTCTGATACTCGAAACCAATAACTACAAAGGCCTAGCAAAAAAATACACATACCGTTGTAATCGGGCGAGTTTCTAGTTTCACATGCAACAGGAAATTCTCGAGTTGGTCAATCAGTTCGCGAGATATGGGAGTTTGAAGTTAAAGAATGGTTGAGAAACCATCAAAATTTTCGCTGGTCTGATACTCGAAACCAATAACTGGAATGGCCTAGGGGAAAAGTACACATATCATTGTAATCGGGCGAGTTTCTACTTCCAGAGGCAACAGGAATTTCTCGAGTTCGTCAAACCGTTCGCGAGATATGTAAGTGTGAAATTAAAGAATGGTTGAGAAACCATCAAAATTTTCGCTGGTCGAATATTCGCAACCAATAACTACAAAGGCCTTGGGGAAAAATACACGTACCTTTGTAATCGGGCGAGTTTCTACTTTCAGATGCAACAGTAATTTCTCGAGTTCGTCAATCCGTTCGCGTGATATGGGAGTTTGAAGTTAAGGAATGGTTGAGAAACCATCAAAATTTTCGCAAGCCTGATACTCGAAACCAATAACTACAAAGGCCTAGGGGCAAAATACACGTACCGTTGTAATCGGACGAGTTTCTGCTTTCAGATGCAACAGGAATTTCTCGAGTTCGTCAATTCGTTCGCGAGATATGGGAGTTTGAAATTAAGGAACGGTTGAGAAAACATCAAAATTTTCGAAAGTCTGATACTCGAAACCAGTAACTGGAATAGCCTAGGGGAAAAGTACACACACCATTGTAATGGGGCGAGTTTCTACTTTCTGATGCAACAGGAATTTCTCGAGTTCGTCAATCCGTTCGCGAGGTATCGGAGTTTGAAGTTAAGGAATGGTTGAGAAACCATCAAAATTATCGCTGGTCTGATACTCGAAACCAATAACTGAAATGGCCTAGGGGAAAAGTACACACACCATTGTAATCGGGCTAGTTTCTACTTTCAGAGGCAACAGGAATTTCTCGAGTTCGTCAATCCGTTCGCGTGATATGGGAGTTTGAAGTTAAGGAATGGTTGAGAAACCATCAAAATTTTCGCAAGCCTGATACTCGAAACCAATAACTACAAAGGCCTAGGGGCAAAATACACATACCGTTGTAATCGGGCGAGTTTCTACTTCCACATGCAACAGGAATTTCTCGAGTTGGTCAATCAGTTCGCGAGATATTGGAGTTTGAAGTTAAAGAATGGTTGAGAAACCATCAAAATTTTCGCTGGTCTGATACTCGAAACCAATAACTGGAATGGCCTAGGGGAAAAGTACACACACCATTGTAATCGGGCTAGTTTCTACTTTCAGAGGCAACAGGAATTTCTCGAGTTCGTCAATCCGTTCGCGAGATATGGGAGTTTGAAGGTAAGGAATGGTTGAGAAACCATCAAAATTTTCGCAAGTCTGATACTCGAAACCAATAACTACTATGGCCTAGGGCAAAAATGCACATACCGTTGTAACCGGGCGAGTCTCTGCTTTCAGATGCAATAGGAAATTCTCGAGTTCGTCAATCCGTTCGCGAGATATGTAAGTGTGAAGTTAAGGAATGGTTGAGAAACCATCAAAATTATCGCAAGTCTGATACTCGAAACCAATAACTGGAATGGCCTAGGGGAAAAGTACACATATCATTGTAATCGGGCGAGTTTCTACTTTCAGATGCAACAGGAATTTCTCGAGTTCGTCAAACCGTTCGCGAGATATGTAAGTGTGAAGTTAAGGAATGGTTGAGAAACCATCAAAATTATCGCAAGTCTGTTACTCGAAACCAATAACTGGAATGGCCTAGGGGAAAAGTACACATACCGTTGTAATCGGGCGAGTTTCTGCTTTCAGATGCAATAGGAAATTCTCGAGTTCGTCAATCCGTTCGCGAGATGTGTAAGTGTCAAGTTAAGGAATGGTTGAGAAACCATCAAAATTTTCGCAAGTCTGATACTCGAAACCAATAACTACAATGACCTTGGGGAAAAATACACATACCGTTGTAATCGGGCGAGTTTCTACTTTCAGATGCAACAGGAATTTCTGGAGTTCGTCAATCCGTTCGCGAGATATGGGAGTTTGAAGTTAAGGAATGGCTGAGAAATCATCAAAATATTCGCAAGTCTGATACTCGAATCCAATAACTACTGTGGCCTAGGGCAAAAATACACATACCGTTGTAATCGGGCGAGTTTCTGCTTTCCGATGCAATAGGATATTCTCGAGTTCGTCAATCCGTTCGCGAGATATGGAAGTTTGAAGTTAACGAATGATTGAGAAACCATCAAAATTTTCGCAAGTCTGATTCTCGAAACCAATAACTACAAAGGCATAGCGGAAAAATACACATACCGTTGTAATCGGGCGAGTTTCTACTTTCAGATGCAACAGGAATTTCTCGAGTTCGTCAATCCGTTCGCGAGATATGGGAGTTTGAAGTTAAGGAATGGCTGAGAAATCATCAAAATTTTCGCAAGTCTGATACTCGAATCCAATAACTACTGTGGCCTAGGGCAAAAATACACATACCTTTGTAATCGGGCGAGTTTCTGCTTTCCGATGCAATAGGAAATTCTCGAGTTCGTCAATCCGTTCGCGAGATATGGAAGTTTGAAGTTAACGAATGATTGAGAAACCATCAAAATTTTCGCAAGTCTGATTCTCGAAACCAATAACTACAAAGACATAGCGGAAAAATACACATACCGTTGTAATCGGGCGAGTTTCTACTTTCAGATGCAACAGGAATTTCTCGAGTTCGTCAATCCGTTCGCGAGATATGGGAGTTTGAAGTTAAGGAATGGCTGAGAAATCATCAAAATTTTCGCAAGTCTGATACTCGAATCCAATAACTACTGTGGCCTAGGGCAAAAATACACATACCGTTGTAATCGGGCGAGTTTCTGCTTTCCGATGCAACAGGAAATTCTCGAGTTCGTCAATCCGTTCGCGAGATATGGGAGTTTGAAGTTAATGAATGGTTGAGATACCATCAAAATTTTCGCTGGTCGAATACTCGAAACCAATAACTGGAATGGCCAAGGGGAAAAGTACAAACACCATTGTAATCGGGCGGGTTTCTACTTTCAGTTACAACAGGAATTTCTCGAGTTCGTCAATGCGTTCGCGAGATATGGGAGTTTGAAGTTAAGGAATGGCTGTGAAATCATCAAAATTTTCGCAAGTCTGATACTCGAAACCAATAACTACTATGGCGTAGGGCAAAAATACACATACCGTTGTAATGGGGCGAGTTTCTGCTTTCAGATGCAATAGGAAATTCTCGAGTTCGTCAATCCGTTCGCGAGATATGGAAGTTTGAAGTTAAGGAATGATTGAGAAACCATCAAAATTTTCGCGAGTCTGATACTCGAAACCAATAACTACAAAGGCCTAGCGAAAAAATACACATACCGTTGTAATCGGGCGAGTTTCTACTTTCAGATGCAACAGGAATTTCTCGAGTTCGTCAATCCGTTCGCGAGATATGAGAGTTTGAAGTTAAGGAATAGCTGAGAAATCATCAAAATTTTCGCAAGTCTGATACTCGAATCCAATAACTACTGTGGCCTAGGGCAAAAATACACATACCGTTGTAATCGGGCGAGTTTCTGCTTTCCGATGCAATAGGAAATTCTCGAGTTCGTCAATCCGTTCGCGAGATATGGAAGTTTGAAGTTAACGAATGATTGAGAAACCATCAAAATTTTCGCAAGTCTGATTCTCGAAACCAATAACTACAAAGGCATAGCGGAAAAATACACATACCGTTGTAATCGGACGAGTTTCTACTTTCACATGCAACAGGAATTTCTCGAGTTCGTCTATCCGTTCGCGAGATATGGGAGTTTGAAGTTAAGGAATGCTTGAGGAACCATCAAAATTTTCGCAAGTCTGATACTCGAATCCAATAACTATAATGGCCTAGGGCAAAAATGCACTTACCGTTGTAATCGGCGAGTTTCTGCTTTCAGATGCAATAGGAAATTCTCGAGTTCGTCAATCCGTTCGAGAGATATGTAAGTGTGAAGTTAAGGAATGGTTGAGAAACCATCAAAATTTTCGCAAGTCTGATACTCGAAACCAATAACTACAAAGGCATAGCGGAAAAATACACATACCGTTGTAATCGGGAGAGTTTCTACTTTCAGATGCAACAGGAACTTCTCGAGTTCGTCAATCCGTTCGCGAGATATGGAAGTTTGAAGATAAGGAATGTTGAGAAACCATCAAAATTTTCGCAGGTCTGATACTCGAAACCAATAACTGGAATAGCCTAAGGGAAAAGTACACACACCATTCTAATCGGGCGAGTTTCTACTTTCAGGTACAACAGGAATTTCTCGAGTTCGTCAATGCGTTCGCGAGATATGGGAGTTTGAAGTTAAGAAATGCTGGAGAAACCATCAAAATTTTCGCAGGTCTGATACTCGAAACCAATAACTGGAATCGCCTAGGGGAAAAGTACACACACCATTCTAATCGGGCGAGTTTCTGCTTTCAGATGCAATAGGAAATTCTCGAGTTCGTCAATCCGTTCGCGAGATATGTAAGTGTGAAGTTAAGGAATGGTTGAGAAACCATCAAAATTATCGCAAGTCTGATACTCGAAACCAACAACTGGAATGGCCTACGGGAAAAGTACACATACCATTGTAATCGGGCGAGTTTCTACTCTCAGATGCAACAGGTATATCTCGAGTTCGTCAATCCGTTCGCGAGGCATGGGAGTTTGAAGTTAAGGAATGGTTGAGAAACCATCAAAATTTTCGCAAGTCTGATACTCGAAACCAATAACTACAATGGCTTAGGGGATAAATACACATACCGTTGTAATCGGGCGAGTTTCTGCTTTCAGGTGCAATAGGAAATTCTCGAGTTCGTCAATCCGTTCGCGAGATATGTATGTGTGAAGTTAAGGAATGGTTGAGAAACCATCAAAATTATCGCAAGTCTGATACTCGAAACCAATAACTGGAATGGCCTAGGGGCAAAGTACACATATCATTGTAATCGGGCGAGTTTCTACTTTCAGATGCAACAGGAATTTCTCGAGTTCGTCAATTCGTTCGCGAGATATGGGAGTTTGAAATTAAGGAACGGTTGAGAAAACATCAAAATTTTCGAAAGTCTGATACTCGAAACCAGTAACTGGAATAGCCTAGGGGAAAAGTACACACACCATTGTAATGGGGCGAGTTTCTACTTTCTGATGCAACAGGAATTTCTCGAGTTCGTCAATCCGTTCGCGAGGTATCGGAGTTTGAAGTTAAGGAATGGTTGAGAAACCATCAAAATTTTCGCAAGTCTGATACTCGAAACCAATAACTACAAAGGCATAGCGGAAAAATACACATACCGTTGTAATCGGGAGAGTTTCTACTTTCAGATGCAACAGGAACTTCTCGAGTTCGTCAATCCGTTCGCGAGATATGGAAGTTTGAAGATAAGGAATGGTTGAGAAACCATCAAAATTTTCGCAGGTCTGATACTCGAAACCAATAACTGGAATAGCCTAAGGGAAAAGTACACACACCATTCTAATCGGGCGAGTTTCTACTTTCAGGTACAACAGGAATTTCTCGAGTTCGTCAATGCGTTCGCGAGATATGGGAGTTTGAAGTTAAGAAATGCTGGAGAAACCATCAAAATTTTCGCAGGTCTGATACTCGAAACCAATAACTGGAATCGCCTAGGGGAAAAGTACACACACCATTCTAATCGGGCGAGTTTCTGCTTTCAGATGCAATAGGAAATTCTCGAGTTCGTCAATCCGTTCGCGAGATATGTAAGTGTGAAGTTAAGGAATGGTTGAGAAACCATCAAAATTATCGCAAGTCTGATACTCGAAACCAACAACTGGAATGGCCTACGGGAAAAGTACACATACCATTGTAATCGGGCGAGTTTCTACTCTCAGATGCAACAGGTATATCTCGAGTTCGTCAATCCGTTCGCGAGGCATGGGAGTTTGAAGTTAAGGAATGGTTGAGAAACCATCAAAATTTTCGCAAGTCTGATACTCGAAACCAATAACTACAATGGCTTAGGGGATAAATACACATACCGTTGTAATCGGGCGAGTTTCTGCTTTCAGGTGCAATAGGAAATTCTCGAGTTCGTCAATCCGTTCGCGAGATATGTATGTGTGAAGTTAAGGAATGGTTGAGAAACCATCAAAATTATCGCAAGTCTGATACTCGAAACCAATAACTGGAATGGCCTAGGGGCAAAGTACACATATCATTGTAATCGGGCGAGTTTCTACTTTCAGATGCAACAGGAATTTCTCGAGTTCGTCAATTCGTTCGCGAGATATGGGAGTTTGAAATTAAGGAACGGTTGAGAAAACATCAAAATTTTCGAAAGTCTGATACTCGAAACCAGTAACTGGAATAGCCTAGGGGAAAAGTACACACACCATTGTAATGGGGCGAGTTTCTACTTTCTGATGCAACAGGAATTTCTCGAGTTCGTCAATCCGTTCGCGAGGTATCGGAGTTTGAAGTTAAGGAATGGTTGAGAAACCATCAAAATTTTCGCAAGTCTGATACTCGAAACCAATAACTGGAACGGCCTAGGGGAAGAGTACACACACCATTGTAATCGGGCGATTTTCTACTTTCAGATGCAACAGGAATTTCTCGAGTTCGTCAATCCGTTCGCGAGATATGGGAGTTTGAAGTTATGAAATGCTTGAGAAACCATCAAAATTTTCGCAAGTCTGATACACGAAACCAATAACTACAAAGGCCTAGGGGAAAACTACACATACCTTTGTAATCGGGCGAGTTTCTATTTTCAGATGCAACAGGAATTTCTCGAGTTCGCCAATCCGTTCGCGAGATATGGGAGTTTGAAGTTAAGGAATGCTTGAGAAACCATCGAAAGTTTCGCAAGTCTGATACTCGAAACCAATAACTGGAACGGCCTAGGGGAAAAGTACACACACCATTGTAATCGGGCGAGTTTCTACTTTCAGATGCAACAGGAATTTCTCGAGTTCGCCAATCCGTTCGCGAGGTATCGGAGTTTGAAGTTAAGGAATGCTTGAGAAACCATCGAAATTTTCGCAAGTCTGATACTCGAAACCAATAACTGGAACGGCCTAGGGGAAGAGTACACACACCATTGTAATGGGGCGAGTTTCTACTTTCAAATGCAACAGGAATTTCTCGCGTTCGCCAATCCGTTCGCGAGGTATCGGAGTTTGAAGTTAAGGAATGGTTGAGAAACCATCAAAATTTTCGCAAGTCTGATACTCGAAACCAATAACTACTATGGCCTAGGGCAAAAATACACATACCGTTGTAATCGGACGAGTTTCTGCTTTCAGATGCAACAGGAATTTCTCGAGTTCGTCAATTCGTTCGCGAGATATGGGAGTTTGAAATTAAGGAACGGTTGAGAAAACATCAAAATTTTGGAAAGTCTGATACTCGAAACCAATAACTGGAATGGCCTAGGGGAAAAGTACACACACCATTGTAGTGGGGCGAGTTTCTACTTTCTGATGCAACAGGAATTTCTCGAGTTCGTCAATCCGTTCGCGAGATATGGGAGTTAGAAGTTAAGGAATGGCTGAGAAACAATCAAAATTTTCGCAAGTGTGATACTCGAAACCAATAACTGGGATGGCCTAGGGGAAAAGTACACACACCATTGTAATCGGGCGAATTTCTACTTTCAGATGCAACAGGAATTTCTCGAGTTCGTCAATCCGTTCGCGAGATATGGGAGTTTGAAGTTATGGAATGGTTGAGAAACCATCAAAATTTTCGCAATTCTGATGCTAGAAACGAATAACTAGAATGACGTAGGGAAAAAGTACACACACCATTGTAATCGGTCGACTTTCTACTTTCAGATGCAACAGGAAATATGCGAGTTCGTCAATCCGTTCGCGAGATATGGGTGTTTGAAGTTAAGGAATGCTTGAGAAACCATCAAAATTTTCGCAAGTCTGATACTCGAAACCAATAACTACAAAGGCCTAGGGGAAAACTACACATACCTTTGTAATCGGGCGGGTATCTACTTTCAGATGCAACAGGAATTTCTCGAGCTCGTCAATCCGTTCGTGAGATATGGGAGTTTGAAGTTAAGGAATGGTTGAGAAACCATCAAAATTTTCGCAAGTCTGATGCTAGAAACGAATAACTGGAATGACCTAGGGGAAAAGTACACACACCATTGTAATCGGGCAAGTATCTATTTTCAGAGGCGGCAGGAACTTCTCGAGTTCGCCAATCCGTTCGCGAGGTATCGGAGTTTGAAGTTAAAGAATGGTTGAGAAACCATCAAAATTTTCGCAATTCTGATGCTAGAAACGAATAACTGGAATGACGTAGGGAAAAAGTACACACACCATTGTAATCGGTCGACTTTCTACTTTCAGATGCAACAGGAAATAAGCGAGTTCGTCAATCCGTTCGCGAGATATGGGTGTTTGAAGTTAAGGAATGCTTGAGAAACCATCAAAATTTTCGCAAGTCTGATACTCGAAACCAATAACTACTATGGCGTAGGGCAAAAATGCACATACCGTTGTAACCGGGCGAGTTTCTGCTTTCAGATGCAACAGGAATTTCTCGAGTTCGTCAATCCGTTCGCGAGATATGGGAGTTTGAAGTTAAGGAATGGTTGAGAAACCATCAAAATTTTCGCTGGTCTGATACTCGAAACCAATAACTGGGATGGCCTAGGGGAAAAGTACACACACCATTGTAATCGGGCTAGTTTCTACTTTCAGAGGCAACAGGAATTTCTCGAGTTCGTGAATCCGTTCGCGAGGTATGGGAGTTTGAAGTTAAGGAATGGTTGAGAAACCATCAAAATATTCGCAAGTCTTATACTCGAAACCAATAACTACAAAGGCCTAGGGGAAAAATACACATACCTTTGTAATCGGGCGAGTTACTACTTTCAGATGCCACAGGAATTTCTCGAGTTCGTGAATCCGTTCGCGAGATATAGGAGTTTGAAGTTAAGGAATGGTTGAGAAACCATCAAAATTTTCGCAAGTCTGGTACTCGAATCCAATAACTACTATGGCCTAGGGCAAAAATACACATACCGTTGTAATCGGGCGAGTTTCTGCTTTCAGATGCAATAGGAAATTCTCGAGTTCGTCAATCCGTTCGCGAGATATGGGAGTTTGAATTTAAGGAATGCTTGGGAAACAATCAAAATTTTCGCAAGTCTGGTACTCCAAACCCATAACTACAAAGGCATAGGGGAAAAATGCACATACCTTTGTAATCGGGCGAGTCTCCACTTTCAGATGCAACAGGAATTTCTCGAGTTCGTAAATCCATTCGCGAGATATTGGAGTTTGAAGTTAAGGAATGGTTGAGAAACCATCAAAATTTTCGCAAGTCTGATACTCGAATCCAATAACTACAAAGGCCTAGGGGAAAAATACACATACCTTTGTCATTGGGCGAGATTCTACTTTCAGATGCAACAGGAATTTTTCGAGCTCGTCAATCCGTTCGCGAGATATGGGACTTTGAAGTTAAGGAATGGTTGAGAAACCATCAAAATTTTCGCAAGTCTGATACTCGAAACCAATAACTGGAACGACCTAGGGGAAAAGTACCCACACCATTGTAATCGGGCAAGTTTCTACTTTCAAATGCAACAGGAATTTCTCGAGCTCGTCAAACCGTTCGCGAGATATGGGTCTTTGAATTTAAGGAATGGTTGAGAAAACATCAAAATTTTCGCAAGTCTGGTACTCGAAACCAATAACTGGAACGGCCTAGGCGAAAAGTACACACACCATTGTAATGGGGCAAGTTTCTACTTTCAGAGGCGACAGGAACTTCCCGAGTTCGCCAATCCGTTCGCGAGTTATCGGTGTTTGAAGTTAAGGAATGGTTGAGAAACCATCAAAATTTTCGCAAGTCTGATACTCGAAACCAATAACTACTATGTCCTAGGGCAAAAATGCACGTACCGTTGTAAACGTGCGAGTTTCTCCTTTCAGATGCAACAGGAATTTCTCGAGTTCGTCAATCCGTTCGCGAGATATGGTAGTTTGAAGTTAAGGAATGGTTGAGAAACCATCAAAATTTTCGCAAGTCTTATACTCGAAACCAATAACTACAAAGGCCTAGGGGAAAAATACACATACCTTTGTAATCGGGCGAGTTACTACTTTCAGATGCCACAGGAATTTCTCGAGTTCGTGAATCCGTTCGCGAGATATAGGAGTTTGAAGTTAAGGAATGGTTGAGAAACCATCAAAATTTTCGCAAGTCTGGTACTCGAATCCAATAACTACTATGGCCTAGGGCAAAAATACACATACCGTTGTAATCGGGCGAGTTTCTGCTTTCAGATGCAATAGGAAATTCTCGAGTTCGTCAATCCGTTCGCGAGATATGGGAGTTTGAATTTAAGGAATGCTTGGGAAACAATCAAAATTTTCGCAAGTCTGATACTCCAAACCCATAACTACAAAGGCATAGGGGAAAAATGCACATACCTTTGTAATCGGGCGAGTCTCCACTTTCAGATGCAACAGGAATTTCTCGAGTTCGTCAATCCATTCGCGAGATATTGGAGTTTGAAGTTAAGGAATGGTTGAGAAACCATCAAAATTTTCGCAAGTCTGATACTCGAATCCAATAACTACAAAGGCCTAGGGGAAAAATACACATACCTTTGTCATTGGGCGAGATTCTACTTTCAGATGCAACAGGAATTTTTCGAGCTCGTCAATCCGTTCGCGAGATATGGGACTTTGAAGTTAAGGAATGGTTGAGAAACCATCAAAATTTTCGCAAGTCTGATACTCGAAACCAATAACTGGAACGACCTAGGGGAAAAGTACCCACACCATTGTAATCGGGCAAGTTTCTACTTTCAAATGCAACAGGAATTTCTCGAGCTCGTCAATCCGTTCGCGAGATATGGGTCTTTGAATTTAAGGAATGGTTGAGAAAACATCAAAATTTTCGCAAGTCTGGTACTCGAAACCTATAACTGGAACGGCCTAGGCGAAAAGTACACACACCATTGTAATGGGGCAAGTTCCTACTTTCAGAGGCGACAGGAACTTCCCGAGTTCGCCAATCCGTTCGCGAGTTATCGGTGTTTGAAGTTAAGGAATGGTTGAGAAACCATCAAAATTTTCGCAAGTCTGATACTCGAAACCAATAACTACTATGTCCTAGGGCAAAAATGCACGTACCGTTGTAAACGTGCGAGTTTCTGCTTTCAGATGCAACAGGAATTTCTCGAGTTCGTCAATCCGTTCGCGAGATATGGTAGTTTGAAGTTAAGGAATGGTTGAGAAACCATCAAAATTTTCGCAAGTCTTATACTCGAAACCAATAACTACAAAGGCCTAGGGGAAAAATACACATACCTTTGTAATCGGGCGAGTTACTACTTTCAGATGCCACAGGAATTTCTCGA
Organism: Ptiloglossa arizonensis; assembly: GCF_051014685.1. Taxonomy (NCBI): domain Eukaryota; kingdom Metazoa; phylum Arthropoda; class Insecta; order Hymenoptera; family Colletidae; genus Ptiloglossa; species Ptiloglossa arizonensis. The sequence goes on from NW_027478709.1 coordinate 669,198, forward strand.
GTTCGTGAATCCGTTCGCGAGATATAGGAGTTTGAAGTTAAGGAACGGTTGAGAAACCATCAAAATTTTCGCAAGTCTGGTACTCGAATCCAATAACTACTATGGCCTAGGGCAAAAATACACATACCGTTGTAATCGGGCGAGTTTCTGCTTTCAGATGCAATAGGAATTTCTCGAGTTCGCCAATCCGTTCGCGAGGTATCGGAGTTTGAAGTTAAGGAATGGTTGAGAAACCATCAAAATTTTCGCAAGTCTGATACTCGAAACCAATAACTACTATGGCCTAGGGCAAAAATACACATACCGTTGTAATCGGACGAGTTTCTGCTTTCAGATGCAACAGGAATTTCTCGAGTTCGTCAATTCGTTCGCGAGATATGGGAGTTTGAAATTAAGGAACGGTTGAGAAAACATCAAAATTTTCGAAAATCTGATACTCGAAACCAGTAACTGGAATAGCCTAGGGGAAAAGTACACACACCATTGTAATGGGGCGAGTTTCTACTTTCTGATGCAACAGGAATTTCTCGAGTTCGTCAATCCGTTCGCGAGGTATCGGAGTTTGAAGTTAAGGAATGGTTGAGAAACCATCAAAATTTTCGCAAGTCTGATACTCGAAACCAATAACTGGAACGGCCTAGGGGAAGAGTACACACACCATTGTAATCGGGCGATTTTCTACTTTCAGATGCAACAGGAATTTCTCGAGTTCGTCAATCCGTTCGCGAGATATGGGAGTTTGAAGTTATGAAATGCTTGAGAAACCATCAAAATTTTCGCAAGTCTGATACTCGAAACCAATAACTACAAAGGCCTAGGGGAAAACTACACATACCTTTGTAATCGGGCGAGTTTCTATTTTCAGATGCAACAGGAATTTCTCGAGTTCGCCAATCCGTTCGCGAGATATGGGAGTTTGAAGTTAAGGAATGCTTGAGAAACCATCGAAATTTTCGCAAGTCTGATACTCGAAACCAATAACTGGAACGGCCTAGGGGAAAAGTACACACACCATTGTAATCGGGCGAGTTTCTACTTTCAGATGCAACAGGAATTTCTCGAGTTCGCCAATCCGTTCGCGAGGTATCGGAGTTTGAAGTTAAGGAATGCTTGAGAAACCATCGAAATTTTCGCAAGTCTGATACTCGAAACCAATAACTGGAACGGCCTAGGGGAAGAGTACACACACCATTGTAATGGGGCGAGTTTTTACTTTCAAATGCAACAGGAATTTCTCGCGTTCGCCAATCCGTTCGCGAGGTATCGGAGTTTGAAGTTAAGGAATGGTTGAGAAACCATCAAAATTTTCGCAAGTCTGATACTCGAAACCAATAACTACTATGGCCTAGGGCAAAAATACACATACCGTTGTAATCGGACGAGTTTCTGCTTTCAGATGCAACAGGAATTTCTCGAGTTCGTCAATTCGTTCGCGAGATATGGGAGTTTGAAATTAAGGAACGGTTGAGAAAACATCAAAATTTTGGAAAGTCTGATACTCGAAACCAATAACTGGAATGGCCTAGGGGAAAAGTACACACACCATTGTAGTGGGGCGAGTTTCTACTTTCTGATGCAACAGGAATTTCTCGAGTTCGTCAATCCGTTCGCGAGATATGGGAGTTAGAAGTTAAGGAATGGCTGAGAAACAATCAAAATTTTCGCAAGTGTGATACTCGAAACCAATAACTGGGATGGCCTAGGGGAAAAGTACACACACCATTGTAATCGGGCGAATTTCTACTTTCAGATGCAACAGGAATTTCTCGAGTTCGTCAATCCGTTCGCGAGATATGGGAGTTTGAAGTTATGGAATGGTTGAGAAACCATCAAAATTTTCGCAATTCTGATGCTAGAAACGAATAACTAGAATGACGTAGGGAAAAAGTACACACACCATTGTAATCGGTCGACTTTCTACTTTCAGATGCAACAGGAAATATGCGAGTTCGTCAATCCGTTCGCGAGATATGGGTGTTTGAAGTTAAGGAATGCTTGAGAAACCATCAAAATTTTCGCAAGTCTGATACTCGAAACCAATAACTACAAAGGCCTAGGGGAAAACTACACATACCTTTGTAATCGGGCGGGTATCTACTTTCAGATGCAACAGGAATTTCTCGAGCTCGTCAATCCGTTCGTGAGATATGGGAGTTTGAAGTTAAGGAATGGTTGAGAAACCATCAAAATTTTCGCAAGTCTGATGCTAGAAACGAATAACTGGAATGACCTAGGGGAAAAGTACACACACCATTGTAATCGGGCAAGTATCTACTTTCAGAGGCGGCAGGAACTTCTCGAGTTCGCCAATCCGTTCGCGAGGTATCGGAGTTTGAAGTTAAAGAATGGTTGAGAAACCATCAAAATTTTCGCAATTCTGATGCTAGAAACGAATAACTGGAATGACGTAGGGAAAAAGTACACACACCATTGTAATCGGTCGACTTTCTACTTTCAGATGCAACAGGAAATAAGCGAGTTCGTCAATCCGTTCGCGAGATATGGGTGTTTGAAGTTAAGGAATGCTTGAGAAACCATCAAAATTTTCGCAAGTCTGATACTCGAAACCAATAACTACTATGGCCTAGGGCAAAAATGCACATACCGTTGTAACCGGGCTAGTTTCTGCTTTCAGATGCTACAGGAATTTCTCGAGTTCGTCAATCCGTTCGCGAGATATGGGAGTTTGAAGTTAAGGAATGGTTGAGAAACCATCAAAATTTTCGCTGGTCTGATACTCGAAACCAATAACTGGGATGGCCTAGGGGAAAAGTACACACACCATTGTAATCGGGCTAGTTTCTACTTTCAGAGGCAACAGGAATTTCTCGAGTTCGTGAATCCGTTCGCGAGGTATGGGAGTTTGAAGTTAAGGAATGGTTGAGAAACCATCAAAATTTTCGCAAGTCTTATACTCGAAACCAATAACTACAAAGGCCTAGGGGAAAAATACACATACCTTTGTAATCGGGCGAGTTACTACTTTCAGATGCCACAGGAATTTCTCGAGTTCGTGAATCCGTTCGCGAGATATAGGAGTTTGAAGTTAAGGAATGGTTGAGAAACCATCAAAATTTCGCAAGTCTGGTACTCGAATCCAATAACTACTATGGCCTAGGGCAAAAATACACATACCGTTGTAATCGGGCGAGTTTCTGCTTTCAGATGCAATAGGAAATTCTCGTGTTCGTCAATCCGTTCGCGAGATATGGGAGTTTGAATTTAAGGAATGCTTGGGAAACAATCAAAATTTTCGCAAGTCCTGATACTCCAAACCCATAACTACAAAGGCATAGGGGAAAAATGCACATACCTTTGTAATCGGGCGAGTCTCCACTTTCAGATGCAACAGGAATTTCTCGAGTTCGTCAATCCATTCGCGAGATATTGGAGTTTGAAGTTAAGGAATGGTTGAGAAACCGTCAAAATTTTCGCAAGTCTGATACTCGAATCCAATAACTACAAAGGCCTAGGGGAAAAATACACATACCTTTGTCATTGGGCGAGATTCTACTTTCAGATGCAACAGGAATTTTTCGAGCTCGTCAATCCGTTCGCGAGATATGGGACTTTGAAGTTAAGGAATGGTTGAGAAACCATCAAAATTCGCAAGTCTGATACTCGAAACCAATAACTGGAACGACCTAGGGGAAAAGTACCCACACCATTGTAATCGGGCAAGTTTCTACTTTCAAATGCAACAGGAATTTCTCGAGCTCGTCAATCCGTTCGCGAGATATGGGTCTTTGAATTTAAGGAATGGTTGAGAAAACATCAAAATTTTCGCAAGTCTGGTACTCGAAACCAATAACTGGAACGGCCTAGGCGAAAAGTACACACACCATTGTAATGGGGCAAGTTTCTACTTTCAGAGGCGACAGGAACTTCCCGAGTTCGCCAATCCGTTCGCGAGTTATCGGTGTTTGAAGTTAAGGAATGGTTGAGAAACCATCAAAATTTTCGCAAGTCTGATACTCGAAACCAATAACTACTATGTCCTAGGGCAAAAATGCACGTACCGTTGTAAACGTGCGAGTTTCTGCTTTCAGATGCAACAGGAATTTCTCGAGTTCGTCAATCCGTTCGCGAGATATGGTAGTTTGAAGTTAAGGAATGGTTGAGAAACCATCAAAATTTTCGCAAGTGTGATACTCGAAACCAATATCTGGAACGGCGTAGGGAAAAGTACACACACCATTGTAATCGGGCAAGTTTCTACTTTCAAATGCAACAGGAATTTCTCGAGTTCGCCAATCCGTTCGCGAGGTATCGGATTTTGAAGTTAAGGAATGGTTGAGAGGCCATCACAATTTTCGGAAGTCTGATACTCGAAACCAATAACTACTATGGCCTAGG
>NW_027478711.1:0-147865 GCF_051014685.1 Ptiloglossa arizonensis
AAATGGTTTGAGAAGGCAAAAAATTTTCGCAATTCTGCTGCTCCAAACGCTTAACCAGAATGGCCTAGGGAAAAAATACGCATATCGTTATAATCGGGCGAGTTTCTACTTTCAGACGCAGCAGGAATTTTTGGGTTTGGTCAATCCGTTCGCGAGATATGGGAGTTTGAAGCTAAGAAATGGTTGAGAAGACAACAAATTTTTCGCAATTCTGCTGCTCCAAACGCTTAACCAGAATGGACTAGGGAAAAAATACACATACCGTTGTAATCGGGCGAGTTTCTACTTTCACACGCAACAGGAATTTTTTGGGTTAGGTCTATCCGTTCGCGAGATATGGGAGTTTGAAGCCAAGAAATGGTTGAGAAGGCATACAATTTTTCGCAATTCTGCTGATCCAAACGCTTAACCAGAATGCCCTAGGGAAAAAATACACATACCGATGTAGTCGGGCGAGTTTCAACTTCAGATGCAATAGGAAATTTTGGGTCACGTCAATCCGTTCGCGAGATATGGGAGTTTGAAGCTAAGAAATGGTTGAGAAGACAACAAATTTTTCGCACTTCTGCTGCTCCAAACGCTTAACCAGATGGCCTAGGGAAAAATTACACATACGCTCTAATCGGGAGAGTTTCTACTTTCAGGTGCAATAGGAATTTTTGGGTTATGTCAATCCGTTCGCGAGATATGGGACTTTGAAGCCAAGAAATGGTTGAGAAGGGCAAAAAAATTTTCGCAATTCTGCTGCTCCATACACTTAACCAGAATGGCCTAGGGAAAAAATACAAACACCGTTGTAATCGGGCGAGTTTCTACTTTCAGATGCAATAGGAATTTTTGGGTTAGGTCAATCCGTTCGCGAGATATGGGAGTTTGAACCCAAGAAATGGTTGAGAAGGCAAAAAATTTTTCGCAATTCTGCTGCTCCAAACGCTTAACCAGAATGGCCTAGGGAAAAAATTCACATACCGTTGTAATCGGGTGAGTTTCTACTTTCAGATGCCATAGGAATTTTTGGGTTAGGTCAATCCGTTCGCGAGATATGGGAGTTTGAAGCCAAGAAATGGTTGAGAAGGCAAGAAATTTTTCGCAATTCTGCTGCTCCAAACGCTTAACCAGAATGGCGTAGGGAAAAAATACACATACCGTTGTAATCGGGCGAGTTTCTACTTTCAGATGCAACAGGAATCTTTGGGTTACGTCAATCCGTTCGCGAGTTATGGGAGTTTGAAGCTAAGAAATGGTTGAGAAGACAACAAATTTTTCGCACTTCTGCTGCTCCAAACGCTTAACCAGAATGGCCTAGGGAAAAAATACACATACCGTTGTAATCGGGCGAGTTTCTACTTTCAGATACAATAGGAATTTTTGGGTTAGGTTAATCCGTTCGCGAGATATGGGAGTTTGAAGCTAAGAAATGGTTGAGAAGGCAAAAAATTTTTCGCAATTCTGCCGCGACAAACGCTTAACCAGAATGGCCTAGGGAAAAAATACACATACCGTTGTAATCGAGCGAGTTTCTACTTTCAGACGCAGCAGGAACTTCTGGGTTTGGTCAATCCGTTCGCGAGATATGGGAGTTTGAAGCTAAGAAATGGTTGAGAAGACAACAAATTTTTCGCAATTCTGCTGCTCCAAACGCTTAACCAGAATGGCCTAGGGAAAAAATACACATAACGTTGTAATCGGGCGAGTTTCTACTTTCAGATGCAATAGGAAATTTTGGGTCACGTCAATCCGTTCGCGAGATATGGGAGTTTGAAGCTAAGAAATGGTTGAGAAGACAACAAATTTTTCGCACTTCTGCTGCTCCAAACGCTTAACCAGAATGGCCTAGGGAAAAAATACACATACCGCTCTAATCGGGCGAGTTTCTACTTTCAGGTGCAATAGGAATTTTTTGGTTATGTCAATCCGTTCGCGAGATATGGGACTTTGAAGCCAAGAAATGGTTGAGAAGGCAAAAAAATTTTCGCAATTCTGCTGCTCCATACACTTAACCAGAATGGCCTAGGGAAAAAATACAAATACCGTTGTAATCGGGCGAGTTTCTACTTTCAGATGCAATAGGAATTTTTGGGTTAGGTCAATCCGTTCGCGAGATATGGGTGTTTGAAGACAAGAAATGGTTGAGAAGGCAAAAAATTTTTCGCAATTCTGCTGCTCCAAACGCTTAACCAGAATGGCTAGGGAAAAAATACACATACCGTTGTAATCGGGCGAGTTTCTACTTTCAGATGCAACAGGAATTTTTGGGTTAGGTCAATCCGTTCGCGAGATATGGGAGTTTGAAGCCAAGAAATGGTTGAGAAGGCAAAAAATTTTTCGCAATTCTGCTGCTCAAGCGCTTAACCAGAATGCCCTAGGGAAAAAATACGCATATCGTTGTAATCGGGCGAGTTCCTTCTTTCAGACGCAGCAGGAACTTCTGGGTTTGGTCAATCCGTTCGCGAGATATGGGAGTTTGAAGCTAAGAAATGGTTGAGAAGACAACAAATTCTTCGCACTTCTGCTGCTCCAAACGCTTAACGAGAATGGCCTAGGGAAAAAATACACATAGCGTTGTAATCGGGCGAGTTTCTACTTTCAGACGCAACAGGAATTTTTGGGTTAGGTCAATCCGTTCGCGAGATATGGGAGTTTGAAGCTAAAGAAATGGTTGAGAAGACAACAAATTTTTCGCACTTCTGCTGCTCCAAACGCTTAACCAAATGGCCTAGGGAAAAAATACGCATATCGTTATAATCGGGCGAGTTTCTACTTTCAGACGCAGCAGGAATTTTTGGGTTTGGTCAATCCGTTCGCGAGATATGGGAGTTTGAAGCTAAGAAATGGTTGAGAAGACAACAAATTTTTCGCAATTCTGCTGCTCCAAACGCTTAACCAGAATGGACTAGGGAAAAAATACACATACCGTCGTAATGGGGCGAGTTTCTACTTTCAGATGCAATAGGAATTTTTGGGTTAGGTCAATCCGTTCACGTGATATGGGAGTTTGAAGCCAAGAAATGGTTGAGAAGGCGAAAAATTTTTCGCAATTCTGCTGCTCCAAGCGCTTAACCAGAATGGCCTAAGGGAAAAAATACACATACCGTTGTAATCGGGCGAGTTTCTACTTTCAGATGCAACAGGAATTTTTGGGTTAGGTCAATCCGTTCGCGAGATATGGGAGTTTGAAGCCAAGAAATGGTTTGAGAAGGCAAAAAATTTTTCGCAATTCTGCTGCTCAAGCGCTTAACCAGAATGCCCTAGGGAAAAAATACGCATATCGTTGTAATCGGGCGAGTTCCTTCTTTCAGACGCAGCAGGAACTTCTGGGTTTGGTCAATCCGTTCGCGAGATATGGGAGTTTGAAGCTAAGAAATGGTTGAGAAGACAACAAATTCTTCGCACTTCTGCTGCTCCAAACGCTTAACGAGAATGGCCTAGGGAAAAAATACACATAGCGTTGTAATCGGGCGAGTTTCTACTTTCAGACGCAACAGGAATTTTTGGGTTAGGTCAATCCGTTCGCGAGATATGGGAGTTTGAAGCTAAGAAATGGTTGAGAAGACAACAAATTTTTCGCACTTCTGCTGCTCCAAACGCTTAACCAGAATGGCCTAGGGAAAAAATACGCATATCGTAATAATCGGGCGAGTTTCTACTTTCAGACGCAGCAGAAATTTTTGGGTTTGGTCAATCCGTTCGCGAGATATGGGAGTTTGAAGCTAAGAAATGGTTGAGAAGACAACAAATTTTTCGCAATTCTGCTGCTCCAAACGCTTAACCAGAATGGACTAGGGAAAAAATACACATACCGTCGTAATGGGGCGAGTTTCTACTTTCAGATGCAATAGGAATTTTTGGGTTAGGTCAATCCGTTCACGTGATATGGGAGTTTGAAGCCAAGAAATGGTTGAGAAGGCGAAAAATTTTTCGCAATTCTGCTGCTCCAAGCGCTTAACCAGAATGGCCTAAGGGAAAAATACACGTACCGTTGTAATCGGGCGAGTTTCTACTTTCAGATGCAATAGGAATTTTTGGGTTAGGTCAATCCGTTCGCGAGATATGGGAGTTTGAAGCCAAGAAATGGTTGAGAAGGCATACAATTTTTCGCAATTCTGCTGATCCAAACGCTTAACCAGAATGCCCGAGGGAAAAAATACACATACCGATGTAGTCGGGCGAGTTTCAACTTTCAGATGCAACAGGAATTTTTGGGTTAGGTCAATCCGTTCGCGAGATATGGGAGTTTGAAGACAAGAAATGATTGAGAAGGCAAAAAACTTTTCGCAATTCTGCTGCTCCAAACGCTTAACCAGAATGGCCTAGGGAAAAAATACGCATACCGTTGTAATCGGGCGAGTTTCTACTTTCAGACGCAGCAGGAATTTTTGGGTTTGGTCAATCCGTTCGCGAGATATGGGACTTTGAAGCTAAGAAATGGTTGAGAAGGCAAAAAATTTTTCGCAATTCTGCTGCTCCAAACGCTTAACCAGAATGGCCTAGGGAAAAAATACGCATATCGTTATAATCGGGCGAGTTTCTACTTTCAGACGCAGCAGGAATTTTTGGGTTTGGTCAATCCGTTCGCGAGATATGGGAGTTTGAAGCTAAGAAATGGTTGAGAAGACAACAAATTTTTCGCAATTCTGCTGCTCCAAACGCTTAACCAGAATGGACTAGGGAAAAAATACACATACCGTTGTAATCGGGCGAGTTTCTACTTTCACACGCAACAGGAATTTTTGGGTTAGGTCTATCCGTTCGCGAGATATGGGAGTTTGAAGCCAAGAAATGGTTGAGAAGGCATACAATTTTTCGCAATTCTGCTGATCCAAACGCTTAACCAGAATGCCCTAGGGAAAAAATACAAATACCGTTGTAATCGGGCGAGTTTCTACTTTCAGATGCAATAGGAATTTTTGGGTTAGGTCAATCCGTTCGCGAGATATGGGTGTTTGAAGCCAAGAAATGGTTGAGAAGGCAAAAAATTTTTCGCAATTCTGCTGCTCAATCGCTTAACCAGAATGCCCTAGGGAAAAAATACGCATATCGTTGTAATCGGGCGAGTTCCTTCTTTCAGACGCAGCAGGAACTTCTGGGTTTGGTCAATCCGTTCGCGAGATATGGGAGTTTGAAGCTAAGAAATGGTTGAGAAGACAACAAATTCTTCGCACTTCTGCTGCTCCAAACGCTTAACGAGAATGGCCTAGGGAAAAAATACACATAGCGTTGTAATCGGGCGAGTTTCTACTTTCAGACGCAACAGGAATTTTTGGGTTAGGTCAATCCGTTCGCGAGATATGGGAGTTTGAAGCTAAGAAATGGTTGAGAAGACAACAAATTTTTCGCACTTCTGCTGCTCCAAACGCTTAACCAGAATGGCCTAGGGAAAAAATACGCATATCGTTATAATCGGGCGAGTTTCTACTTTCAGACGCAGCAGGAATTTTTGGGTTTGGTCAATCCGTTCGCGAGATATGGGAGTTTGAAGCTAAGAAATGGTTGAGAAGACAACAAATTTTTCGCAATTCTGCTGCTCCAAACGCTTAACCAGAATGGACTAGGGAAAAAATACACATACCGTCGTAATGGGGCGAGTTTCTACTTTCAGATGCAATAGGAATTTTTGGGTTAGGTCAATCCGTTCACGTGATATGGGAGTTTGAAGCCAAGAAATGGTTGAGAAGGCGAAAAATTTTTCGCAATTCTGCTGCTCCAAGCGCTTAACCAGAATGGCCTAAGGGAAAAAATACACATACCGTTGTAATCGGGCGAGTTTCTACTTTCAGATGCAACAGGAATTTTTGGGTTAGGTCAATCCGTTCGCGAGATATGGGAGTTTGAAGCCAAGAAATGGTTGAGAAGGCAAAAAATTTTTCGCAATTCTGCTGCTCAAGCGCTTAACCAGAATGCCCTAGGGAAAAAATACGCATATCGTTGTAATCGGGCGAGTTCCTTCTTTCAGACGCAGCAGGAACTTCTGGTTTTGGTCAATCCGTTCGCGAGATATGGGAGTTTGAAGCTAAGAAATGGTTGAGAAGACAACAAATTTTTCGCACTTCTGCTGCTCCAAACGCTTAACCAGAATGGCCTACGGAAAAAATACACATAGCGTTGTAATCGGGCGAGTTTCTACTTTCAGACGCAACAGGAATTTTTGGGTTAGGTCAATCCGTTCGCGAGATATGGGAGTTTGAAGCTAAGAAATGGTTGAGAAGACAACAAATTTTTCGCACTTCTGCTGCTCCAAACGCTTAACCAGAATGGCCTAGGGAAAAAATACGCATATCGTTATAATCGGGCGAGTTTCTACTTTCAGACGCAGCAGGAATTTTTGGGTTTGGTCAATCCGTTCGCGAGATATGGGAGTTTGAAGCTAAGAAATGGTTGAGAAGACAACAAATTTTTCGCAATTCTGCTGCTCCAAACGCTTAACCAGAATGGACTAGGGAAAAAATACACATACCGTCGTAATGGGGCGAGTTTCTACTTTCAGATGCAATAGGAATTTTTGGGTTAGGTCAATCCGTTCACGTGATATGGGAGTTTGAAGCCAAGAAATGGTTGAGAAGGCGAAAAATTTTTCGCAATTCTGCTGCTCCAAGCGCTTAACCAGAATGGCCTAAGGGAAAAATACACGTACCGTTGTAATCGGGCGAGTTTCTACTTTCAGATGCAATAGGAATTTTTGGGTTAGGTCAATCCGTTCGCGAGATATGGGAGTTTGAAGCCAAGAAATGGTTGAGAAGGCATACAATTTTTCGCAATTCTGCTGATCCAAACGCTTAACCAGAATGCCCGAGGGAAAAAATACACATACCGATGTAGTCGGGCGAGTTTCAACTTTCAGATGCAACAGGAATTTTTGGGTTAGGTCAATCCGTTCGCGAGATATGGGAGTTTGAAGACAAGAAATGATTGAGAAGGCAAAAAACTTTTCGCAATTCTGCTGCTCCAAACGCTTAACCAGAATGGCCTAGGGAAAAAATACGCATACCGTTGTAATCGGGCGAGTTTCTACTTTCAGACGCAGCAGGAATTTTTGGGTTTGGTCAATCCGTTCGCGAGATATGGGACTTTGAAGCTAAGAAATGGTTGAGAAGGCAAAAAATTTTTCGCAATTCTGCTGCTCCAAACGCTTAACCAGAATGGCCTAGGGAAAAAATACGCATATCGTTATAATCGGGCGAGTTTCTACTTTCAGACGCAGCAGGAATTTTTGGGTTTGGTCAATCCGTTCGCGAGATATGGGAGTTTGAAGCTAAGAAATGGTTGAGAAGACAACAAATTTTTCGCAATTCTGCTGCTCCAAACGCTTAACCAGAATGGACTAGGGAAAAAATACACATACCGTTGTAATCGGGCGAGTTTCTACTTTCACACGCAACAGGAATTTTTGGGTTAGGTCTATCCGTTCGCGAGATATGGGAGTTTGAAGCCAAGAAATGGTTGAGAAGGCATACAATTTTTCGCAATTCTGCTGATCCAAACGCTTAACCAGAATGCCCTAGGGAAAAAATACACATACCGATGTAGTCGGGCGAGTTTCAACTTTCAGATGCAATAGGAAATTTTGGGTCACGTCAATCCGTTCGCGAGATATGGGAGTTTGAAGCTAAGAAATGGTTGAGAAGACAACAAATTTTTCGCACTTCTGCTGCTCCAAACGCTTAACCAGAATGGCCTAGGGAAAAAATACACATACCGCTCTAATCGGGCGAGTTTCTACTTTCAGGTGCAATAGGAATTTTTGGGTTATGTCAATCCGTTCGCGAGATATGGGACTTTGAAGCCAAGAAATGGTTGAGAAGGCAAAAAAATTTTCGCAATTCTGCTGCTCCATACACTTAACCAGAATGGCCTAGGGAAAAAATACAAACACCGTTGTAATCGGGCGAGTTTCTACTTTCAGATGCAATAGGAATTTTTGGGTTAGGTCAATCCGTTCGCGAGATATGGGAGTTTGAACCCAAGAAATGGTTGAGAAGGCAAAAAATTTTTCGCAATTCTGCTGCTCCAAACGCTTAACCAGAATGGCCTAGGGAAAAAATTCACATACCGTTGTAACCGGGTGAGTTTCTACTTTCAGATGCCATAGGAATTTTTGGGTTAGGTCAATCCGTTCGCGAGATATGGGAGTTTGAAGCCAAGAAATGGTTGAGAAGGCAAGAAATTTTTCGCAATTCTGCTGCTCCAAACGCTTAACCAGAATGGCGTAGGGAAAAAATACACATACCGTTGTAATCGGGCGAGTTTCTACTTTCAGATGCAACAGGAATCTTTGGGTTACGTCAATCCGTTCGCGAGATATGGGAGTTTGAAGCTAAGAAATGGTTGAGAAGACAACAAATTTTTCGCACTTCTGCTGCTCCAAACGCTTAACCAGAATGGCCTAGGGAAAAAATACACATACCGTTGTAATCGGGCGAGTTTCTACTTTCAGATACAATAGGAATTTTTGGGTTAGGTCAATCCGTTCGCGAGATATGGGAGTTTGAAGCTAAGAAATGGTTGAGAAGGCAAAAAATTTTTCGCAATTCTGCCGCGACAAACGCTTAACCAGAATGGCCTAGGGAAAAAATACACATACCGTTGTAATCGAGCGAGTTTCTACTTTCAGACGCAGCAGGAACTTCTGGGTTTGGTCAATCCGTTCGCGAGATATGGGAGTTTGAAGCTAAGAAATGGTTGAGAAGACAACAAATTTTTCGCAATTCTGCTGCTCCAAACGCTTAACCAGAATGGCCTAGGGAAAAAATACACATAACGTTGTAATCGGGCGAGTTTCTACTTTCAGATGCAATAGGAAATTTTGGGTCACGTCAATCCGTTCGCGAGATATGGGAGTTTGAAGCTAAGAAATGGTTGAGAAGACAACAAATTTTTCGCACTTCTGCTGCTCCAAACGCTTAACCAGAATGGCCTAGGGAAAAAATACACATACCGCTCTAATCGGGCGAGTTTCTACTTTCAGGTGCAATAGGAATTTTTTGGTTATGTCAATCCGTTCGCGAGATATGGGACTTTGAAGCCAAGAAATGGTTGAGAAGGCAAAAAAATTTTCGCAATTCTGCTGCTCCATACACTTAACCAGAATGGCCTAGGGAAAAAATACAAATACCGTTGTAATCGGGCGAGTTTCTACTTTCAGATGCAATAGGAATTTTTGGGTTAGGTCAATCCGTTCGCGAGATATGGGAGTTTGAAGACAAGAAATGGTTGAGAAGGCAAAAAATTTTTCGCAATTCTGCTGCTCCAAACGCTTAACCAGAATGGCCTAGGGAAAAAATACACATACCGTTGTAATCGGGCGAGTTTCTACTTTCAGATGCAACAGGAATTTTTGGGTTAGGTCAATCCGTTCGCGAGATATGGGAGTTTGAAGCCAAGAAATGGTTGAGAAGGCAAAAAATTTTTCGCAATTCTGCTGCTCAAGCGCTTAAGCAGAATGCCCTAGGGAAAAAATACGCATATCGTTGTAATCGGGCGAGTTCCTTCTTTCAGACGCAGCAGGAACTTCTGGGTTTGGTCAATCCGTTCGCGAGATATGGGAGTTTGAAGCTAAGAAATGGTTGAGAAGACAACAAATTCTTCGCACTTCTGCTGCTCCAAACGCTTAACGAGAATGGCCTAGGGAAAAAATACACATAGCGTTGTAATCGGGCGAGTTTCTACTTTCAGACGCAACAGGAATTTTTGGGTTAGGTCAATCCGTTCGCGAGATATGGGAGTTTGAAGCTAAGAAATGGTTGAGAAGACAACAAATTTTTCGCACTTCTGCTGCTCCAAACGCTTAGCCAGAATGGCCTCGGGAAAAAATACACATACCGCTCTAATCGGGCGAGTTTCTACTTTCAGGTGCAATAGGAATTTTTGGGTTAGGTCAATCCGTTGGCGAGATATGGGAGTTTGAAGCTAAGAAATGGTTGAGAAGACAATAAATTTTTCGCACATCTGCTGCTCCAATCGCTTAACCAGAATGGCCTAAGGGAAAAATACACGTACCGTTGTAATCGGGCGAGTTTCTACTTTCAGATGCAATAGGAATTTTTGGGTTATGTCAATCCATTCGCGAGATATGAGAGTTTGAAGACAAGAAATGGTTGAGAAGGCAAAACATTTTTCGAAATTCTGCTGCCCCAAACGCTTAACCAGAATGGCCTAGGGAAAAAATACGCATATCGTTATAATCGGGCGAGTTTCTACTTTCAGACGCAGCAGGAATTTTTGGGTTTGGTCAATCCGTTCGCGAGATATGGGAGTTTGAAGCTAAGAAATGGTTGAGAAGGCAAAAAATTTTTCGCAATTCTGCTGCTCCAAACGCTTAACCAGAATGGCCTAGGGAAAAAATACGCATATCGTTATAATCGGGCGAGTTTCTACTTTCAGACGCAGCAGGAATTTTTGGGTTTGGTCAATCCGTTCGCGAGATATGGGAGTTTGAAGCTAAGAAATGGTTGAGAAGACAACAAATTTTTCGCAATTCTGCTGCTCCAAACGCTTAACCAGAATGGACTAGGGAAAAAATACACATACCGTCGTAATGGGGCGAGTTTCTACTTTCAGATGCAATAGGAATTTTTGGGTTAGGTCAATCCGTTCACGTGATATGGGAGTTTGAAGCCAAGAAATGGTTGAGAAGGCGAAAAATTTTTCGCAATTCTGCTGCTCCAAGCGCTTAACCAGAATGGCCTAAGGGAAAAAATACACATACCGTTGTAATCGGGCGAGTTTCTACTTTCAGATGCAACAGGAATTTTTGGGTTAGGTCAATCCGTTCGCGAGATATGGGAGTTTGAAGCCAAGAAATGGTTGAGAAGGCAAAAAATTTTTCGCAATTCTGCTGCTCAAGCGCTTAACCAGAATGCCCTAGGGAAAAAATACGCATATCGTTGTAATCGGGCGAGTTCCTTCTTTCAGACGCAGCAGGAACTTCTGGGTTTGGTCAATCCGTTCGCGAGATATGGGAGTTTGAAGCTAAGAAATGGTTGAGAAGACAACAAATTCTTCGCACTTCTGCTGCTCCAAACGCTTAACGAGAATGGCCTAGGGAAAAAATACACATAGCGTTGTAATCGGGCGAGTTTCTACTTTCAGACGCAACAGGAATTTTTGGGTTAGGTCAATCCGTTCGCGAGATATGGGAGTTTGAAGCTAAGAAATGGTTGAGAAGACAACAAATTTTTCGCACTTCTGCTGCTCCAAACGCTTAACCAGAATGGCCTAGGGAAAAAATACGCATATCGTTATAATCGGGCGAGTTTCTACTTTCAGACGCAGCAGGAATTTTTGGGTTTGGTCAATCCGTTCGCGAGATATGGGAGTTTGAAGCTAAGAAATGGTTGAGAAGACAACAAATTTTTCGCAATTCTGCTGCTCCAAACGCTTAACCAGAATGGACTAGGGAAAAAATACACATACCGTCGTAATGGGGCGAGTTTCTACTTTCAGATGCAATACGAATTTTTGGGTTAGGTCAATCCGTTCACGTGATATGGGAGTTTGAAGCCAAGAAATGGTTGAGAAGGCGAAAAATTTTTCGCAATTCTGCTGCTCCAAGCGCTTAACCAGAATGGCCTAAGGGAAAAATACACGTACCGTTGTAATCGGGCGAGTTTCTACTTTCAGATGCAATAGGAATTTTTGGGTTAGGTCAATCCGTTCGCGAGATATGGGAGTTTGAAGCCAAGAAATGGTTGAGAAGGCATACAATTTTTCGCAATTCTGCTGATCCAAACGCTTAACCAGAATGCCCGAGGGAAAAAATACACATACCGATGTAGTCGGGCGAGTTTCAACTTTCAGATGCAACAGGAATTTTTGGGTTAGGTCAATCCGTTCGCGAGATATGGGAGTTTGAAGACAAGAAATGATTGAGAAGGCAAAAAACTTTTCGCAATTCTGCTGCTCCAAACGCTTAACCAGAATGGCCTAGGGAAAAAATACGCATACCGTTGTAATCGGGCGAGTTTCTACTTTCAGACGCAGCAGGAATTTTTGGGTTTGGTCAATCCGTTCGCGAGATATGGGACTTTGAAGCTAAGAAATGGTTGAGAAGGCAAAAAATTTTTCGCAATTCTGCTGCTCCAAACGCTTAACCAGAATGGCCTAGGGAAAAAATACGCATATCGTTATAATCGGGCGAGTTTCTACTTTCAGACGCAGCAGGAATTTTTGGGTTTGGTCAATCCGTTCGCGAGATATGGGAGTTTGAAGCTAAGAAATGGTTGAGAAGACAACAAATTTTTCGCAATTCTGCTGCTCCAAACGCTTAACCAGAATGGACTAGGGAAAAAATACACATACCGTTGTAATCGGGCGAGTTTCTACTTTCACACGCAACAGGAATTTTTGGGTTAGGTCTATCCGTTCGCGAGATATGGGAGTTTGAAGCCAAGAAATGGTTGAGAAGGCATACAATTTTTCGCAATTCTGCTGATCCAAACGCTTAACCAGAATGCCCTAGGGAAAAAATACACATACCGATGTAGTCGGGCGAGTTTCAACTTTCAGATGCAATAGGAAATTTTGGGTCACGTCAATCCGTTCGCGAGATATGGGAGTTTGAAGCTAAGAAATGGTTGAGAAGACAACAAATTTTTCGCACTTCTGCTGCTCCAAACGCTTAACCAGAATGGCCTAGGGAAAAAATACACATACCGCTCTAATCGGGCGAGTTTCTACTTTCAGGTGCAATAGGAATTTTTGGGTTATGTCAATCCGTTCGCGAGATATGGGACTTTGAAGCCAAGAAATGGTTGAGAAGGCAAAAAAATTTTCGCAATTCTGCTGCTCCATACACTTAACCAGAATGGCCTAGGGAAAAAATACAAACACCGTTGTAATCGGGCGAGTTTCTACTTTCAGATGCAATAGGAATTTTTGGGTTAGGTCAATCCGTTCGCGAGATATGGGAGTTTGAACCCAAGAAATGGTTGAGAAGGCAAAAAATTTTTCGCAATTCTGCTGCTCCAAACGCTTAACCAGAATGGCCTAGGGAAAAAATTCACATACCGTTGTAATCGGGTGAGTTTCTACTTTCAGATGCCATAGGAATTTTTGGGTTAGGTCAATCCGTTCGCGAGATATGGGAGTTTGAAGCCAAGAAATGGTTGAGAAGGCAAGAAATTTTTCGCAATTCTGCTGCTCCAAACGCTTAACCAGAATGGCGTAGGGAAAAAATACACATACCGTTGTAATCGGGCGAGTTTCTACTTTCAGATGCAACAGGAATCTTTGGGTTACGTCAATCCGTTCGCGAGATATGGGAGTTTGAAGCTAAGAAATGGTTGAGAAGACAACAAATTTTTCGCACTTCTGCTGCTCCAAACGCTTAACCAGAATGGCCTAGGGAAAAAATACACATACCGTTGTAATCGGGCGAGTTTCTACTTTCAGATACAATAGGAATTTTTGGGTTAGGTCAATCCGTTCGCGAGATATGGGAGTTTGAAGCTAAGAAATGGTTGAGAAGGCAAAAAATTTTTCGCAATTCTGCCGCGACAAACGCTTAACCAGAATGGCCTAGGGAAAAAATACACATACCGTTGTAATCGAGCGAGTTTCTACTTTCAGACGCAGCAGGAACTTCTGGGTTTGGTCAATCCGTTCGCGAGATATGGGAGTTTGAAGCTAAGAAATGGTTGAGAAGACAACAAATTTTTCGCAATTCTGCTGCTCCAAACGCTTAACCAGAATGGCCTAGGGAAAAAATACACATAACGTTGTAATCGGGCGAGTTTCTACTTTCAGATGCAATAGGAAATTTTGGGTCACGTCAATCCGTTCGCGAGATATGGGAGTTTGAAGCTAAGAAATGGTTGAGAAGACAACAAATTTTTCGCACTTCTGCTGCTCCAAACGCTTAACCAGAATGGCCTAGGGAAAAAATACACATACCGCTCTAATCGGGCGAGTTTCTACTTTCAGGTGCAATAGGAATTTTTTGGTTATGTCAATCCGTTCGCGAGATATGGGACTTTGAAGCCAAGAAATGGTTGAGAAGGCAAAAAAATTTTCGCAATTCTGCTGCTCCATACACTTAACCAGAATGGCCTAGGGAAAAAATACAAATACCGTTGTAATCGGGCGAGTTTCTACTTTCAGATGCAATAGGAATTTTTGGGTTAGGTCAATCCGTTCGCGAGATATGGGAGTTTGAAGACAAGAAATGGTTGAGAAGGCAAAAAATTTTTCGCAATTCTGCTGCTCCAAACGCTTAACCAGAATGGCCTAGGGAAAAAATACACATACCGTTGTAATCGGGCGAGTTTCTACTTTCAGATGCAACAGGAATTTTTGGGTTAGGTCAATCCGTTCGCGAGATATGGGAGTTTGAAGCCAAGAAATGGTTGAGAAGGCAAAAAATTTTTCGCAATTCTGCTGCTCAAGCGCTTAAGCAGAATGCCCTAGGGAAAAAATACGCATATCGTTGTAATCGGGCGAGTTCCTTCTTTCAGACGCAGCAGGAACTTCTGGGTTTGGTCAATCCGTTCGCGAGATATGGGAGTTTGAAGCTAAGAAATGGTTGAGAAGACAACAAATTTTTCGCAATTCTGCTGCTCCAAACGCTTAACCAGAATGGACTAGGGAAAAAATACACATACCGTTGTAATCGGGCGAGTTTCTACTTTCACACGCAACAGGAATTTTTGGGTTAGGTCTATCCGTTCGCGAGATATGGGAGTTTGAAGCCAAGAAATGGTTGAGAAGGCATACAATTTTTCGCAATTCTGCTGATCCAAACGCTTAACCAGAATGCCCTAGGGAAAAAATACACATACCGATGTAGTCGGGCGAGTTTCAACTTTCAGATGCAATAGGAAATTTTGGGTCACGTCAATCCGTTCGCGAGATATGGGAGTTTGAAGCTAAGAAATGGTTGAGAAGACAACAAATTTTTCGCACTTCTGCTGCTCCAAACGCTTAACCAGAATGGCCTAGGGAAAAAATACACATACCGCTCTAATCGGGCGAGTTTCTACTTTCAGGTGCAATAGGAATTTTTGGGTTATGTCAATCCGTTCGCGAGATATGGGACTTTGAAGCCAAGAAATGGTTGAGAAGGCAAAAAAATTTTCGCAATTCTGCTGCTCCATACACTTAACCAGAATGGCCTAGGGAAAAAATACAAACACCGTTGTAATCGGGCGAGTTTCTACTTTCAGATGCAATAGGAATTTTTGGGTTAGGTCAATCCGTTCGCGAGATATGGGAGTTTGAACCCAAGAAATGGTTGAGAAGGCAAAAAATTTTTCGCAATTCTGCTGCTCCAAACGCTTAACCAGAATGGCCTAGGGAAAAAATTCACATACCGTTGTAATCGGGTGAGTTTCTACTTTCAGATGCCATAGGAATTTTTGGGTTAGGTCAATCCGTTCGCGAGATATGGGAGTTTGAAGCCAAGAAATGGTTGAGAAGGCAAGAAATTTTTCGCAATTCTGCTGCTCCAAACGCTTAACCAGAATGGCGTAGGGAAAAAATACACATACCGTTGTAATCGGGCGAGTTTCTACTTTCAGATGCAACAGGAATCTTTGGGTTACGTCAATCCGTTCGCGAGATATGGGAGTTTGAAGCTAAGAAATGGTTGAGAAGACAACAAATTTTTCGCACTTCTGCTGCTCCAAACGCTTAACCAGAATGGCCTAGGGAAAAAATACACATACCGTTGTAATCGGGCGAGTTTCTACTTTCAGATACAATAGGAATTTTTGGGTTAGGTCAATCCGTTCGCGAGATATGGGAGTTTGAAGCTAAGAAATGGTTGAGAAGGCAAAAAATTTTTCGCAATTCTGCCGCGACAAACGCTTAACCAGAATGGCCTAGGGAAAAAATACACATACCGTTGTAATCGAGCGAGTTTCTACTTTCAGACGCAGCAGGAACTTCTGGGTTTGGTCAATCCGTTCGCGAGATATGGGAGTTTGAAGCTAAGAAATGGTTGAGAAGACAACAAATTTTTCGCAATTCTGCTGCTCCAAACGCTTAACCAGAATGGCCTAGGGAAAAAATACACATAACGTTGTAATCGGGCGAGTTTCTACTTTCAGATGCAATAGGAAATTTTGGGTCACGTCAATCCGTTCGCGAGATATGGGAGTTTGAAGCTAAGAAATGGTTGAGAAGACAACAAATTTTTCGCACTTCTGCTGCTCCAAACGCTTAACCAGAATGGCCTAGGGAAAAAATACACATACCGCTCTAATCGGGCGAGTTTCTACTTTCAGGTGCAATAGGAATTTTTTGGTTATGTCAATCCGTTCGCGAGATATGGGACTTTGAAGCCAAGAAATGGTTGAGAAGGCAAAAAAATTTTCGCAATTCTGCTGCTCCATACACTTAACCAGAATGGCCTAGGGAAAAAATACAAATACCGTTGTAATCGGGCGAGTTTCTACTTTCAGATGCAATAGGAATTTTTGGGTTAGGTCAATCCGTTCGCGAGATATGGGAGTTTGAAGACAAGAAATGGTTGAGAAGGCAAAAAATTTTTCGCAATTCTGCTGCTCCAAACGCTTAACCAGAATGGCCTAGGGAAAAAATACACATACCGTTGTAATCGGGCGAGTTTCTACTTTCAGATGCAACAGGAATTTTTGGGTTAGGTCAATCCGTTCGCGAGATATGGGAGTTTGAAGCCAAGAAATGGTTGAGAAGGCAAAAAATTTTTCGCAATTCTGCTGCTCAAGCGCTTAAGCAGAATGCCCTAGGGAAAAAATACGCATATCGTTGTAATCGGGCGAGTTCCTTCTTTCAGACGCAGCAGGAACTTCTGGGTTTGGTCAATCCGTTCGCGAGATATGGGAGTTTGAAGCTAAGAAATGGTTGAGAAGACAACAAATTCTTCGCACTTCTGCTGCTCCAAACGCTTAACGAGAATGGCCTAGGGAAAAAATACACATAGCGTTGTAATCGGGCGAGTTTCTACTTTCAGACGCAACAGGAATTTTTGGGTTAGGTCAATCCGTTCGCGAGATATGGGAGTTTGAAGCTAAGAAATGGTTGAGAAGACAACAAATTTTTCGCACTTCTGCTGCTCCAAACGCTTAGCCAGAATGGCCTCGGGAAAAAATACACATACCGCTCTAATCGGGCGAGTTTCTACTTTCAGGTGCAATAGGAATTTTTGGGTTAGGTCAATCCGTTGGCGAGATATGGGAGTTTGAAGCTAAGAAATGGTTGAGAAGACAATAAATTTTTCGCACATCTGCTGCTCCAATCGCTTAACCAGAATGGCCTAAGGGAAAAATACACGTACCGTTGTAATCGGGCGAGTTTCTACTTTCAGATGCAATAGGAATTTTTGGGTTATGTCAATCCATTCGCGAGATATGAGAGTTTGAAGACAAGAAATGGTTGAGAAGGCAAAACATTTTTCGAAATTCTGCTGCCCCAAACGCTTAACCAGAATGGCCTAGGGAAAAAATACGCATATCGTTATAATCGGGCGAGTTTCTACTTTCAGACGCAGCAGGAATTTTTGGGTTTGGTCAATCCGTTCGCGCGATATGGGAGTTTGAAGCTAAGAAATGGTTGAGAAGACAACAAATTTTTCGCAATTCTGCTGCTCCAAACGCTTATCCAGAATGGACTAGGGAAAAAATACACATACCGTTGTAATCGGGCGAGTTTCTACTTTCACACGCAACAGGAATTTTTGGGTTAGGTCTATCCGTTCGCGAGATATGGGAGTTTGAAGATAAGAAATGGTTGAGAAGACAACAAATTTTTCGCACTTCTGCTGCTCCAAACGCTTAACCAGAATGGCCTAGGGAAAAAATACACATAACTTTGTAATCGGGCGAGTTTCTACTTTCAGATGCAATAGGAAATTTTGGGTCACGTCAATCCGTTCGCGAGATATGGGAGTTTGAAGCTAAGAAATGGTTGAGAAGACAACAAATTTTTCGCACTTCTGCTGCTCCAAACGCTTAACCAGAATGGCCTAGGGAAAAAATACACATACCGCTCTAATCGGGCGAGTTTCTACTTTCAGGTGCAATAGGAATTTTTGGGTTATGTCAATCCGTTCGCGAGATATGGGACTTTGAAGCCAAGAAATGGTTGAGAAGGCAAAAAAATTTTCGCAATTCTACTGCTCCATACACTTAACCAGAATGGCCTAGGGAAAAAATACAAATACCGTTGTAATCGGGCGAGTTTCTACTTTCAGATGCAATAGGAATTTTTGGGTTAGGTCAATCCGTTCGCGAGATATGGGAGTTTGAACCCAAGAAATGGTTGAGAAGGCAAAAAATTTTTCGCAATTCTGCTGCTCCAAACGCTTAACCAGAATGGCCTAGGGAAAAAATACACATACCGTTGTAATCGGGTGAGTTTCTACTTTCAGATGCAATAGGAAATTTTGGGTCACGTCAATCCGTTCGCGAGATATGGGAGTTTGAAGTTAAGAAATGGTTGAGAAGACAACAAATTTTTCGCACTTCTGCTGCTCCAAACGCTTAACCAGAATGGCCTAGGGAAAAAATACACATACCGCTCTAATCGGGCGAGTTTCTACTTTCAGGTGCAATAGGAATTTTTGGGTTAGGTCAATCCGTTCGCGAGATATGGGAGTTTGAAGCCAAGAAATGGTTGAGAAGGCAAGAAATTTTTCGCAATTCTGCTGCTCCAAACGCTTAACCAGAATGGCGTAGGGAAAAAATACACATACCGTTGTAATCGGGCGAGTTTCTACTTTCAGATGCAACAGGAATCTTTGGGTTACGTCAATCCGTTCGCGAGATATGGGAGTTTGAAGCTAAGAAATGGTTGAGAAGACAACAAATTTTTCGCACTTCTGCTGCTCCAAACGCTTAACCAGAATGGCCTAGGGAAAAAATACACATACCGTTGTAATCGGGCGAGTTTCTACTTTCAGATACAATAGGAATTTTTGGGTTAGGTCAATCCGTTCGCGAGATATGGGAGTTTGAAGCTAAGAAATGGTTGAGAAGGCAAAAAATTTTTCGCAATTCTGCCGCGCCAAACGCTTAACCAGAATGGCCTAGGGAAAAAATACACATAACGTTGTAATCGGGCGAGTTTCTACTTTCAGATGCAATAGGAAATTTTGGGTCACGTCAATCCGTTCGCGAGATATGGGTGTTTGAAGCTAAGAAATGGTTGAGAAGACAACAAATTTTTCGCACTTCTGCTGCTCCAAACGCTTAACCAGAATGGCCTAGGGAAAAAATACACATACCGCTCTAATCGGGCGAGTTTCTACTTTCAGGTGCAATAGGAATTTTTTGGTTATGTCAATCCGTTCGCGTGATATGGGACTTTGAAGCCAAGAAATGGTTGAGAAGGCAAAAAAATTTTCGCAATTCTGCTGCTCCATACACTTAACCAGAATGGCCTAGGGAAAAAATGCAAATACCGTTGTAATCGGGCGAGTTTCTACTTTCAGATGCAATAGGAATTTTTGGGTTAGGTCAATCCGTTCGCGAGATATGGGAGTTTGAAGCCAAGAAATGGTTGAGAAGGCAAAAAATTTTTCGCAATTCTGCTGCTCCAAACGCTTAACCAGAATGGCCTAGGGAAAAAATACACATACCGTTGTAATCGGGCGAGTTTCTACTTTCAGATGCAACAGGAATTTTTGGGTTAGGTCAATCCGTTCGCGAGATATGGGAGTTTGAAGCCAAGAAATGGTTGAGAAGGCAAGAAATTTTTCGCAATTCTGCTGCTCCAAACGCTTAACCAGAATGGCGTAGGGAAAAAATACACATACCGTTGTAATCGGGCGAGTTTCTACTTTCAGATGCAACAGGAATCTTTGGGTTACGTCAATCCGTTCGCGAGATATGGGAGTTTGAAGCTAAGAAATGGTTGAGAAGACAACAAATTTTTCGCACTTCTGCTGCTCCAAACGCTTAACCAGAATGGCCTAGGGAAAAAATACACATACCGTTGTAATCGGGCGAGTTTCTACTTTCAGATACAATAGGAATTTTTGGGTTAGGTCAATCCGTTCGCGAGATATGGGAGTTTGAAGCTAAGAAATGGTTGAGAAGGCAAAAAATTTTTCGCAATTCTGCCGCGCCAAACGCTTAACCAGAATGGCCTAGGGAAAAAATACACATAACGTTGTAATCGGGCGAGTTTCTACTTTCAGATGCAATAGGAAATTTTGGGTCACGTCAATCCGTTCGCGAGATATGGGTGTTTGAAGCTAAGAAATGGTTGAGAAGACAACAAATTTTTCGCACTTCTGCTGCTCCAAACGCTTAACCAGAATGGCCTAGGGAAAAAATACACATACCGCTCTAATCGGGCGAGTTTCTACTTTCAGGTGCAATAGGAATTTTTTGGTTATGTCAATCCGTTCGCGTGATATGGGACTTTGAAGCCAAGAAATGGTTGAGAAGGCAAAAAAATTTTCGCAATTCTGCTGCTCCATACACTTAACCAGAATGGCCTAGGGAAAAAATGCAAATACCGTTGTAATCGGGCGAGTTTCTACTTTCAGATGCAATAGGAATTTTTGGGTTAGGTCAATCCGTTCGCGAGATATGGGAGTTTGAAGCCAAGAAATGGTTGAGAAGGCAAAAAATTTTTCGCAATTCTGCTGCTCCAAACGCTTAACCAGAATGGCCTAGGGAAAAAATACACATACCGTTGTAATCGGGCGAGTTTCTACTTTCAGATGCAACAGGAATTTTTGGGTTAGGTCAATCCGTTCGCGAGATATGGGAGTTTGAAGCCAAGAAATGGTTGAGAAGGCAAAAAATTTTTCGCAATTCTGCTGCTCCAAGCGCTTAACCAGAATGCCCTAGGGAAAAAATACGCATATCGTTGTAATCGGGCGAGTTCCTTCTTTCAGACGCAGCAGGAACTTCTGGGTTTGGTCAATCCGTTCGCGAGATATGGGAGTTTGAAGCTAAGAAATGGTTGAGAAGACAACAA
Organism: Ptiloglossa arizonensis; assembly: GCF_051014685.1. Classification (NCBI taxonomy): domain Eukaryota; kingdom Metazoa; phylum Arthropoda; class Insecta; order Hymenoptera; family Colletidae; genus Ptiloglossa; species Ptiloglossa arizonensis. The sequence goes on from NW_027478711.1 coordinate 20,902, forward strand.
ATTCTTCGCACTTCTGCTGCTCCAAACGCTTAACGAGAATGGCCTAGGGAAAAAATACACATAGCGTCGTAATCGGGCGAGTTTCTACTTTCAGACGCAACAGGAATTTTTGGGTTAGGTCAATCCGTTCGCGAGATATGGGAGTTTGAAGCTAAGAAATGGTTGAGAAGACAACAAAATTTTTGCACTTCTGCTGCGCCAAACGCTTAGCCAGAATGGCCTCGGAAAAAAATACACATACCGTTGTAATGGGGCGAGTTTCTACTTTCAGATGCAACAGGAATTTTTGGGTTAGGTCAATCCGTTCGCGAGATATGGGAGTTTGAAGCCAAGAAATGGTTGAGAAGGCAAAAAATTTTTCGCAATTCTGCTGCTCCAAACACTTAACCAGAATGGCCTAGGGTAAAAATACGCATACCGTTGTAATCGGGCGTATTTCTACTTTCAGAGGCAGCAGGAATTTTTGGGTTCGGTCAATCCGTTCGCGAGATATGGGACTTTGAAGCTAAGAAATGGTTGAGAAGACAACAAATTTTTCGCACTTCTGCTCCTCCAAACGCTTAACCAGAATGGCCTAGGGAAAAAATACGCATACCGTTGTAATCGGGCGAGCTTCTACTTTCAGACGCAGCAGGAATTTTTGGGTTTGGTCAATCCGTTCGCGAGATATGGGACTTTGAAACTAAGAAATGGTTGAGAAGGCAAAAAATTTTTCGCAATTCTGCTGCTCCAAACGCTTAACCAGATTGGCCTCGGGAAAAAATACACATAACGTTGTAATGGGGCGAGTTTCTACTTTCAGATGCAATAGGAATTTTTGGGTTAGGTCAATCCGTTCGCGAGATATGGGAGTTTGAAGCTAAGAAATGGTTGAGAAGACAATAAATTTTTCGCACATCTGCTGCTCCAATCGCTTAACCAGAATGGCCTAAGGGAAAAATACACGTACCGTTGTAATCGGGCGAGTTTCTACTTTCAGATGCAATAGGAATTTTTGGGTTATGTCAATCCATTCGCGAGATATGAGAGTTTGAAGACAAGAAATGGTTGAGAAGGCAAAACATTTTTCGAAATTCTGCTGCCCCAAACGCTTAACCAGAATGGCCTAGGGAAAAAATACGCATATCGTTATAATCGGGCGAGTTTCTACTTTCAGACGCAGCAGGAATTTTTGGGTTTGGTCAATCCGTTCGCGAGATATGGGAGTTTGAAGCTAAGAAATGGTTGAGAAGACAACAAATTTTTCGCAATTCTGCTGCTCCAAACGCTTAACCAGAATGGACTAGGGAAAAAACACACATACCGTTGTAATCGGGCGAGTTCCTACTTTCACACGCAACAGGAATTTTTGGGTTAGGTCTATCCGTTCGCGAGATATGGGAGTTTGAAGCCAAGAAATGGTTGAGAAGGCATACAATTTTTCGCAATTCTGCTGATCCAAACGCTTAACCAGAATGCCCTAGGGAAAAAATACACATACCAATGTAGTCGGGCGAGTTTCAACTTTCAGATGCAAGAGGAATTTTTGGGTTAGGTCAATCCGTTCGCGAGATATGGGAGTTTGAAGACAAGAAATGGTTGAGAAGGCAAAAAACTTTTCGCAATTCTGCTGCTCCAAACGCTTAACCAGAATGGCCTAGGGAAAAAATACACATACCGTTGTAATCGGTCGAGTTTCTACTCGCAAATACAATAGGAATTTTTGGGTTAGGTCAATCCGTTCGCGAGATATGGGAGTTTGAAGCTAAGAAATGGTTGAGAAGGCTAAAAATTTTTCGCAATTCTGCCGCGACAAACGCTTAACCAGAATGGCCTAGGGAAAAAATACACATACCGTTGTAATCGGGCGAGTTTCTACTTTCAGGCGCAGCAGGAACTTCTGGGTTTGGTCAATCCGTTCGCGAGATATGGGAGTTTGAAGCTAAGAAATGGTTGAGAAGACAACAAATTTTTCGCACTTCTGCTGCTCCAAACGCTTAACCAGAATGGCCTAGGGAAAAAATACACATAACGTTGTAATCGGGCGAGTTTCTACTTTCAGATGCAATAGGAAATTTTGGGTCACGTCAATCCGTTCGCGAGATATGGGAGTTTGAAGCTAAGAAATGGTTGAGAAGACAACAAATTTTTCGCACTTCTGCTGCTCCAAACGCTTAACCAGAATGGCCTAGGGAAAAAATACACATACCGCTCTAATCGGGCGAGTTTCTACTTTCAGGTGCAATAGGAATTTTTGGGTTATGTCAATCAGTTCGCGAGATATGGGACTTTGAAGCCAAGAAATGGTTGAGAAGGCAAAAAAATTTTCGCAATTCTGCTGCTCCATACACTTAACCAGAATGGCCTAGGGAAAAAATACAAATACCGTTGTAATCGGGCGAGTTTCTACTTTCAGATGCAACAGGAATCTTTGGGTTACGTCAATCCGTTCGCGAGATATGGGAGTTTGAAGCTAAGAAATGGTTGAGAAGACAACAAATTTTTCGCACTTCTGCTGCTCCAAACGCTTAACCAGAATGGCCTAGGGAAAAAATACACATACCGTTGTAATCGGGCGAGTTTCTACTTTCAGATACAATAGGAATTTTTGGGTTAGGTCAATCCGTTCGCGAGATATGGGAGTTTGAAGCTAAGAAATGGTTGAGAAGGCAAAAAATTTTTCGCAATTCTGCCGCGCCAAACGCTTAACCAGAATGGCCTAGGGAAAAAATACACATAACGTTGTAATCGGGCGAGTTTCTACTTTCAGATGCAATAGGAAATTTTGGGTCACGTCAATCCGTTCGCGAGATATGGGTGTTTGAAGCTAAGAAATGGTTGAGAAGACAACAAATTATTCGCACTTCTGCTGCTCCAAACGCTTAACCAGAATGGCCTAGGGAAAAAATACACATACCGCTCTAATCGGGCGAGTTTCTACTTTCAGGTGCAATAGGAATTTTTTGGTTATGTCAATCCGTTCGCGTGATATGGGACTTTGAAGCCAAGAAATGGTTGAGAAGGCAAAAAATTTTTCGCAATTCTGCTGCTCCAAAGGCTTAACCAGAATGGCCTAGGGAAAAAATACACATACCGTTGTAATCGGGCGAGTTTCTACTTTCAGATGCAACAGGAATTTTTGGGTTAGGTCAATCCGTTCGCGAGATATGGGAGTTTGAAGCCAAGAAATGGTTGAGAAGGCAAGAAATTTTTCGCAATTCTGCTGCTCCAAGCGCTTAACCAGAATGCCCTAGGGAAAAAATACGCATATCGTTGTAATCGGGCGAGTTCCTTCTTTCAGACGCAGCAGGAACTTCTGGGTTTGGTCAATCCGTTCGCGAGATATGGGAGTTTGAAGCTAAGAAATGGTTGAGAAGACAACAAATTCTTCGCACTTCTGCTGCTCCAAACGCTTAACGAGAATGGCCTAGGGAAAAAATACACATAGCGTCGTAATCGGGCGAGTTTCTACTTTCAGACGCAACAGGAATTTTTGGGTTAGGTCAATCCGTTCGCGAGATATGGGAGTTTGAAGCTAAGAAATGGTTGAGAAGACAACAAAATTTTCGCACTTCTGCTGCTCCAAACGCTTAGCCAGAATGGCCTCGGAAAAAAATACACATACCGTTGTAATGGGGCGAGTTTCTACTTTCAGATGCAACAGGAATTTTTGGGTTAGGTCAATCCGTTCGCGAGATATGGGAGTTTGAAGCCAAGAAATGGTTGAGAAGGCAAAAAATTTTTCGCAATTCTGCTGCTCCAAACACTTAACCAGAATGGCCTAGGGTAAAAATACGCATACCGTTGTAATCGGGCGTGTTTCTACTTTCAGAGGCAGCAGGAATTTTTGGGTTCGGTCAATCCGTTCGCGAGATATGGGACTTTGAAGCTAAGAAATGGTTGAGAAGACAACAAATTTTTCGCACTTCTGCTCCTCCAAACGCTTAACCAGAATGGCCTAGGGAAAAAATACGCATACCGTTGTAATCGGGCGAGCTTCTACTTTCAGACGCAGCAGGAATTTTTGGGTTTGGTCAATCCGTTCGCGAGATATGGGACTTTGAAACTAAGAAATGGTTGAGAAGGCAAAAAATTTTTCGCAATTCTGCTGCTCCAAGCGCTTAACCAGAATGCCCTAGGGAAAAAATACGCATATCGTTGTAATCGGGCGAGTTCCTTCTTTCAGACGCAGCAGGAACTTCTGGGTTTGGTCAATCCGTTCGCGAGATATGGGAGTTTGAAGCTAAGAAATGGTTGAGAAGACAACAAATTCTTCGCACTTCTGCTGCTCCAAACGCTTAACGAGAATGGCCTAGGGAAAAAATACACATAGCGTCGTAATCGGGCGAGTTTCTACTTTCAGACGCAACAGGAATTTTTGGGTTAGGTCAATCCGTTCGCGAGATATGGGAGTTTGAAGCTAAGAAATGGTTGAGAAGAAAACAAAATTTTCGCACTTCTGCTGCTCCAAACGCTTAGCCAGAATGGCCTCGGAAAAAAATACACATACCGTTGTAATGGGGCGAGTTTCTACTTTCAGATGCAACAGGAATTTTTGGGTTAGGTCAATCCGTTCGCGAGATATGGGAGTTTGAAGCCAAGAAATGGTTGAGAAGGCAAAAAATTTTTCGCAATTCTGCTGCTCCAAACACTTAACCAGAATGGCCTAGGGTAAAAATACGCATACCGTTGTAATCGGGCGTGTTTCTACTTTCAGAGGCAGCAGGAATTTTTGGGTTCGGTCAATCCGTTCGCGAGATATGGGACTTTGAAGCTAAGAAATGGTTGAGAAGACAACAAATTTTTCGCACTTCTGCTCCTCCAAACGCTTAACCAGAATGGCCTAGGGAAAAAATACGCATACCGTTGTAATCGGGCGAGCTTCTACTTTCAGACGCAGCAGGAATTTTTGGGTTTGGTCAATCCGTTCGCGAGATATGGGACTTTGAAACTAAGAAATGGTTGAGAAGGCAAAAAATTTTTCGCAATTCTGCTGCTCCAAACGCTTAACCAGAATGGCCTCGGGAAAAAATACACATAACGTTGTAATGGGGCGAGTTTCTACTTTCAGATGCAATAGGAATTTTTGGGTTAGGTCAATCCGTTCGCGAGATATGGGAGTTTGAAGCTAAGAAATGGTTGAGAAGACAATAAATTTTTCGCACATCTGCTGCTCCAATCGCTTAACCAGAATGGCCTAAGGGAAAAATACACGTACCGTTGTAATCGGGCGAGTTTCTACTTTCAGATGCAATAGGAATTTTTGGGTTATGTCAATCCATTCGCGAGATATGAGAGTTTGAAGACAAGAAATGGTTGAGAAGGCAAAACATTTTTCGAAATTCTGCTGCCCCAAACGCTTAACCAGAATGGCCTAGGGAAAAAATACGCATATCGTTATAATCGGGCGAGTTTCTACTTTCAGACGCAGCAGGAATTTTTGGGTTTGGTCAATCCGTTCGCGAGATATGGGAGTTTGAAGCTAAGAAATGGTTGAGAAGACAACAAATTTTTCGCAATTCTGCTGCTCCAAACGCTTAACCAGAATGGACTAGGGAAAAAACACACATACCGTTGTAATCGGGCGAGTTCCTACTTTCACACGCAACAGGAATTTTTGGGTTAGGTCTATCCGTTCGCGAGATATGGGAGTTTGAAGCCAAGAAATGGTTGAGAAGGCATACAATTTTTCGCAATTCTGCTGATCCAAACGCTTAACCAGAATGCCCTAGGGAAAAAATACACATACCAATGTAGTCGGGCGAGTTTCAACTTTCAGATGCAATAGGAATTTTTGGGTTAGGTCAATCCGTTCGCGAGATATGGGAGTTTGAAGACAAGAAATGGTTGAGAAGGCAAAAAACTTTTCGCAATTCTGCTGCTCCAAACGCTTAACCAGAATGGCCTAGGGAAAAAATACACATACCGTTGTAATCGGTCGAGTTTCTACTCGCAAATACAATAGGAATTTTTGGGTTAGGTCAATCCGTTCGCGAGATATGGGAGTTTGAAGCTAAGAAATGGTTGAGAAGGCTAAAAATTTTTCGCAATTCTGCCGCGACAAACGCTTAACCAGAATGGCCTAGGGAAAAAATACACATACCGTTGTAATCGGGCGAGTTTCTACTTTCAGACGCAGCAGGAACTTCTGGGTTTGGTCAATCCGTTCGCGAGATATGGGAGTTTGAAGCTAAGAAATGGTTGAGAAGACAACAAATTTTTCGCACTTCTGCTGCTCCAAACGCTTAACCAGAATGGCCTAGGGAAAAAATACACATAACGTTGTAATCGGGCGAGTTTCTACTTTCAGATGCAATAGGAAATTTTGGGTCACGTCAATCCGTTCGCGAGATATGGGAGTTTGAAGCTAAGAAATGGTTGAGAAGACAACAAATTTTTCGCACTTCTGCTGCTCCAAACGCTTAACCAGAATGGCCTAGGGAAAAAATACACATACCGCTCTAATCGGGCGAGTTTCTACTTTCAGGTGCAATAGGAATTTTTGGGTTATGTCAATCAGTTCGCGAGATATGGGACTTTGAAGCCAAGAAATGGTTGAGAAGGCAAAAAAATTTTCGCAATTCTGCTGCTCCATACACTTAACCAGAATGGCCTAGGGAAAAAATACAAATACCGTTGTAATCGGGCGAGTTTCTACTTTCAGATGCAATAGGAATTTTTGGGTTAGGTCAATCCGTTCGCGAGATATGGGAGTTTGAAGCCAAGAAATGGTTGAGAAGGCAAAAAATTTTTCGCAATTCTGCTGCTCCAAACGCTTAACCAGAATGGCCTAGGGAAAAAATACGCATACAGTTGTAATCGGGCGTGTTTCTACTTTCAGACGCAGCACGAACTTCTGGGTTTGGTCAATCCGGTCGCGAGATATGGGAGTTTGAAGCTAAGAAATGGTTGAGAAGACAACAAATTCTTCGCACTTCTGCTGCTCCAAACGCTTAACCAGAATGGCCTAGGGAAAAAATACACATAGCGTTGTAATCGGGCGAGTTTCTACTTTCAGACGCAACAGGAATTTTTGGGTTAGGTCAATCCGTTCGCGAGATATGGGAGTTTGAAGCTAAGAAATGGTTGAGAAGACAACAAATTTTTCGCACTTCTGCTGCTCCAAACGCTTAGCCAGAATGGCCTCGGGAAAAAATACACATACCGTTGTAATGGGGCGAGTTTCTACTTTCAGATGCAACAGGAATTTTTGGGTTAGGTCAATCCGTTCGCGAGATATGGGAGTTTGAAGCCAAGAAATGGTTGAGAAGGCAAAAAATTTTTCGCACTTCTGCTGCTCCAAACACTTAACCAGAATGGCCTAGGGAAAAAATACGCATACCGTTGTAATCGGGCGTGTTTCTACTTTCAGAGGCAGCAGGAATTTTTGGGTTCGGTCAATCCGTTCGCGAGATATGGGACTTTGAAACTAAGAAATGGTTGAGAAGACAACAAATTTTTCGCACTTCTGCTGCTCCAAACGCTTAACCAGAATGGCCTAGGGAAAAAATACGCATACAGTTGTAATCGGGCGTGTTTCTACTTTCAGACGCAGCACGAACTTCTGGGTTTGGTCAATCCGGTCGCGAGATATGGGAGTTTGAAGCTAAGAAATGGTTGAGAAGACAACAAATTCTTCGCACTTCTGCTGCTCCAAACGCTTAACCAGAATGGCCTAGGGAAAAAATACACATAGCGTTGTAATCGGGCGAGTTTCTACTTTCAGACGCAACAGGAATTTTTGGGTTAGGTCAATCCGTTCGCGAGATATGGGAGTTTGAAGCTAAGAAATGGTTGAGAAGACAACAAATTTTTCGCACTTCTGCTGCTCCAAACGCTTAGCCAGAATGGCCTCGGGAAAAAATACACATACCGTTGTAATGGGGCGAGTTTCTACTTTCAGATGCAACAGGAATTTTTGGGTTAGGTCAATCCGTTCGCGAGATATGGGAGTTTGAAGCCAAGAAATGGTTGAGAAGGCAAAAAATTTTTCGCACTTCTGCTGCTCCAAACACTTAACCAGAATGGCCTAGGGAAAAAATACGCATACCGTTGTAATCGGGCGTGTTTCTACTTTCAGAGGCAGCAGGAATTTTTGGGTTCGGTCAATCCGTTCGCGAGATATGGGACTTTGAAACTAAGAAATGGTTGAGAAGACAACAAATTTTTCGCACTTCTGCTGCTCCAAACGCTTAACCAGAATGGCCTAGGGAAAAAATACGCATACCGTTGTAATCGGGCGAGCTTCTACTTTCAGACGCAGCAGGAATTTTTGGGTTTGGTCAATCCGTTCGCGAGATATGGGACTTTGAAACTAAGAAATGGTTGAGAAGACAACAAATTTTTCGCAATTCTGCTGCTCCAAACGCTTAACCAGAATGGACTAGGGAAAAAATACACATACCGTTGTAATCGGGCGAGTTTCTACTTTCACACGCAACAGGAATTTTTGGGTTAGGTCTATCCGTTCGCGAGATATGGGAGTTTGAAGCCAAGAAATGGTTGAGAAGGCATACAATTTTTCGCAATTCTGCTGATCCAAACGCTTAACCAGAATGCCCTAGGGAAAAAATACACATACCAATGTAGTCGGGCGAGTTTCAACTTTCAGATGCAATAGGAATTTTTGGGTTAGGTCAATCCGTTCGCGAGATATGGGAGTTTGAAGCTAAGAAATGGTTGCGAAGGCAAAAAATTTTTCGCAATTCTGCCGCGACAAACGCTTAACCAGAATGGCCTAGGGAAAAAATACACATACCGTTGTAATCGGGCGAGTTTCTACTTTCAGACGCAGCAGGAACTTCTGGGTTTGGTCAATCCGTTCGCGAGATATGGGAGTTTGAAGCTAAGAAATGGTTGAGAAGACAAAAAATTTTTCGCACTTCTGCTGCTCCAAACACTTAACCAGGATGGCCTAGGGAAAAAATACACATAACGTTGTAATCGGGCGAGTTTCTACTTTCAGATGCAATAGGAAATTTTGGGTCACGTCAATCCGTTCGCGAGATATGGGAGTTTGAAGCTAAGAAATGGTTGAGAAGACAACAAATTTTTCGCACTTCTGCTGCTCCAAACGCTTAACCAGAATGGCCTAGGGAAAAAATACACATACCGCTCTAATCGGGCGAGTTTCTACTTTCAGGTGCAATAGGAATTTTTGGGTTATGTCAATCAGTTCGCGAGATATGGGACTTTGAAGCCAAGAAATGGTTGAGAAGGCAAAAAAATTTTCGCAATTCTGCTGCTCCATACACTTAACCAGAATGGCCTAGGGAAAAAATACAAATACCGTTGTAATCGGGCGAGTTTCTACTTTCAGATGCAATAGGAATTTTTGGGTTAGGTCAATCCGTTCGCGAGATATGGGAGTTTGAAGCCAAGAAATGGTTGAGAAGGCAAAAAATTTTTCGCAATTCTGCTGCTCCAAACGCTTAACCAGAATGGCCTAGGGAAAAAATACACATACCGTTGTAATCGGGTGAGTTTCTACTTTCAGATGCAACAGGAATTTTTGGGTTAGGTCAATCCGTTCGCGAGATATGGGAGTTTGAAGCCAAGAAATGGTTGAGAAGGCAAAAAATTTTTCGCACTTCTGCTGCTCCAAACACTTAACCAGAATGGCCTAGGGAAAAAATACGCATACCGTTGTAATCGGGCGTGTTTCTACTTTCAGAGGCAGCAGGAATTTTTGGGTTCGGTCAATCCGTTCGCGAGATATGGGACTTTGAAACTAAGAAATGGTTGAGAAGACAACAAATTTTTCGCACTTCTGCTGCTCCAAACGCTTAACCAGAATGGCCTAGGGAAAAAATACGCATACCGTTGTAATCGGGCGAGCTTCTACTTTCAGACGCAGCAGGAATTTTTGGGTTTGGTCAATCCGTTCGCGAGATATGGGACTTTGAAACTAAGAAATGGTTGAGAAGACAACAAATTTTTCGCAATTCTGCTGCTCCAAACGCTTAACCAGAATGGACTAGGGAAAAAATACACATACCGTTGTAATCGGGCGAGTTTCTACTTTCACACGCAACAGGAATTTTTGGGTTAGGTCTATCCGTTCGCGAGATATGGGAGTTTGAAGCCAAGAAATGGTTGAGAAGGCATACAATTTTTCGCAATTCTGCTGATCCAAACGCTTAACCAGAATGCCCTAGGGAAAAAATACACATACCAATGTAGTCGGGCGAGTTTCAACTTTCAGATGCAATAGGAATTTTTGGGTTAGGTCAATCCGTTCGCGAGATATGGGAGTTTGAAGCTAAGAAATGGTTGCGAAGGCAAAAAATTTTTCGCAATTCTGCCGCGACAAACGCTTAACCAGAATGGCCTAGGGAAAAAATACACATACCGTTGTAATCGGGCGAGTTTCTACTTTCAGACGCAGCAGGAACTTCTGGGTTTGGTCAATCCGTTCGCGAGATATGGGAGTTTGAAGCTAAGAAATGGTTGAGAAGACAAAAAATTTTTCGCACTTCTGCTGCTCCAAACACTTAACCAGGATGGCCTAGGGAAAAAATACACATAACGTTGTAATCGGGCGAGTTTCTACTTTCAGATGCAATAGGAAATTTTGGGTCACGTCAATCCGTTCGCGAGATATGGGAGTTTGAAGCTAAGAAATGGTTGAGAAGACAACAAATTTTTCGCACTTCTGCTGCTCCAAACGCTTAACCAGAATGGCCTAGGGAAAAAATACACATACCGCTCTAATCGGGCGAGTTTCTACTTTCAGGTGCAATAGGAATTTTTGGGTTATGTCAATCAGTTCGCGAGATATGGGACTTTGAAGCCAAGAAATGGTTGAGAAGGCAAAAAAATTTTCGCAATTCTGCTGCTCCATACACTTAACCAGAATGGCCTAGGGAAAAAATACAAATACCGTTGTAATCGGGCGAGTTTCTACTTTCAGATGCAATAGGAATTTTTGGGTTAGGTCAATCCGTTCGCGAGATATGGGAGTTTGAAGCCAAGAAATGGTTGAGAAGGCAAAAAATTTTTCGCAATTCTGCTGCTCCAAACGCTTAACCAGAATGGCCTAGGGAAAAAATACGCATACAGTTGTAATCGGGCGTGTTTCTACTTTCAGACGCAGCACGAACTTCTGGGTTTGGTCAATCCGGTCGCGAGATATGGGAGTTTGAAGCTAAGAAATGGTTGAGAAGACAACAAATTCTTCGCACTTCTGCTGCTCCAAACGCTTAACCAGAATGGCCTAGGGAAAAAATACACATAGCGTTGTAATCGGGCGAGTTTCTACTTTCAGACGCAACAGGAATTTTTGGGTTAGGTCAATCCGTTCGCGAGATATGGGAGTTTGAAGCTAAGAAATGGTTGAGAAGACAACAAATTTTTCGCACTTCTGCTGCTCCAAACGCTTAGCCAGAATGGCCTCGGGAAAAAATACACATACCGTTGTAATGGGGCGAGTTTCTACTTTCAGATGCAACAGGAATTTTTGGGTTAGGTCAATCCGTTCGCGAGATATGGGAGTTTGAAGCCAAGAAATGGTTGAGAAGGCAAAAAATTTTTCGCACTTCTGCTGCTCCAAACACTTAACCAGAATGGCCTAGGGAAAAAATACGCATACCGTTGTAATCGGGCGTGTTTCTACTTTCAGAGGCAGCAGGAATTTTTGGGTTCGGTCAATCCGTTCGCGAGATATGGGACTTTGAAACTAAGAAATGGTTGAGAAGACAACAAATTTTTCGCACTTCTGCTGCTCCAAACGCTTAACCAGAATGGCCTAGGGAAAAAATACGCATACCGTTGTAATCGGGCGAGCTTCTACTTTCAGACGCAGCAGGAATTTTTGGGTTTGGTCAATCCGTTCGCGAGATATGGGACTTTGAAACTAAGAAATGGTTGAGAAGACAACAAATTTTTCGCAATTCTGCTGCTCCAAACGCTTAACCAGAATGGACTAGGGAAAAAATACACATACCGTTGTAATCGGGCGAGTTTCTACTTTCACACGCAACAGGAATTTTTGGGTTAGGTCTATCCGTTCGCGAGATATGGGAGTTTGAAGCCAAGAAATGGTTGAGAAGGCATACAATTTTTCGCAATTCTGCTGATCCAAACGCTTAACCAGAATGCCCTAGGGAAAAAATACACATACCAATGTAGTCGGGCGAGTTTCAACTTTCAGATGCAATAGGAATTTTTGGGTTAGGTCAATCCGTTCGCGAGATATGGGAGTTTGAAGCTAAGAAATGGTTGCGAAGGCAAAAAATTTTTCGCAATTCTGCCGCGACAAACGCTTAACCAGAATGGCCTAGGGAAAAAATACACATACCGTTGTAATCGGGCGAGTTTCTACTTTCAGACGCAGCAGGAACTTCTGGGTTTGGTCAATCCGTTCGCGAGATATGGGAGTTTGAAGCTAAGAAATGGTTGAGAAGACAAAAAATTTTTCGCACTTCTGCTGCTCCAAACACTTAACCAGGATGGCCTAGGGAAAAAATACGCATACCGTTGTAATCGGGCGTGTTTCTACTTTCAGAGGCAGCAGGAATTTTTGGGTTCGGTCAATCCGTTCGCGAGATATGGGACTTTGAAGCTAAGAAATGGTTGAGAAGACAACAAATTTTTCGCACTTCTGCTGCTCCAAACGCTTAACCAGAATGGCCTAGGGAAAAAATACGCATACCGTTGTAATCGGGCGAGCTTCTACTTTCAGACGCAGCAGGAATTTTTGGGTTTGGTCAATCCGTTCGCGAGATATGGGACTTTGAAACTAAGAAATGGTTGAGAAGGCAAAAAATTTTTCGCAATTCTGCTGCTCCAAACGCTAAACCTGAATGGCCTCGGGAAAAAATACACATAACGTTGTAATGGGGCGAGTTTCTACTTTCAGATGCAATAGGAATTTTTGGGTTAGGTCAATCCGTTCGCGAGATATGGGAATTTGAAGCTAAGAAATGGTTGAGAAGACAATAAATTTTTCGCACATCTGCTGCTCCAATCGCTTAACCAGAATGGCCTAAGGGAAAAATACACGTACCGTTGTAATCGGGCGAGTTTCTACTTTCAGATGCAATAGGAATTTTTGGGTTATGTCAATCCATTCGCGAGATATGAGAGTTTGAAGACAAGAAATGGTTGAGAAGGCAAAACATTTTTCGAAATTCTGCTGCCCCAAACGCTTAACCGGAATGGCCTAGGGAAAAAATACGCATATCGTTATAATCGGGCGAGTTTCTACTTTCAGACGCAGCAGGAATTTTTGGGTTTGGTCAATCCGTTCGCGAGATATCGGAGTTTGAAGCTAAGAAATGGTTGAGAAGACAACAAATTTTTCGCAATTCTGCTGCTCCAAACGCTTAACCAGAATGGACTAGGGAAAAAATACACGTACCGTTGTAATCGGGCGAGTTTCTACTATCACACGCAACAGGAATTTTTGGGTTGGGTCTATCCGTTCGCGAGATATGGGAGTTTGAAGCCAAGAAATGGTTGAGAAGGCATACAATTTTTCGCAATTCTGCTGATCCAAACGCTTAACCAGAATGCCCTAGGGAAAAAATACACATACCAATGTAGTCGGGCGAGTTTCAACTTTCAGATGCAATAGGAATTTTTGGGTTAGGTCAATCCGTTCGCGAGATATGGGAGTTTGAAGACAAGAAATGGTTGAGAAGGCAAAAAACTTTTCGCAATTCTGCTGCTCCAAACGCTTAACCAGAATGGCCTAGGGGAAAAATACACATACCGTTGTAATCGGGCGAGTTTCTACTTGCAGATACAATAGGAATTTTTGGGTTAGGTCAATCCGTTCGCGAGATATGGGAGTTTGAAGCTAAGAAATGGTTGAGAAGGCAAAAAATTTTTCGCAATTCTGCCGCGACAAACGCTTAACCAGAATGGCCTAGGGAAAAAATACACATACCGCTCTAATCGGGCGAGTTTCTACTTTCAGGTGCAATAGGAATTTTTGGGTTATGTCAATCCGTTCGCGAGATATGGGACTTTGAAGCCAACAAATGGTTGAGAAGGCAAAAAAATTTTCGCAATTCTGCTGCTCCATACACTTAACCAGAATGGCCTAGGGAAAAAATACACATACCGTTGTAATCGTGTGAGTTTCTACTTTCAGATGCCATAGGAATTTTTGGGTTAGGTCAATCCGTTCGCGAGATATGGGAGTTTGAAGCCAAGAAATGGTTGAGAAGGCAAGAAATTTTTCGCAATTCTGCTGCTCCAAACGCTTAACCAGAATGGCGTAGGGAAAAAATACACATACCGTTGTAATCGGGCGAGTTTCTACTTTCAGACGCAATAGGAATTTTTGGGTTAGGTCAATCCGTTCGCGAGATATGGGAGTTTGAAGCTAAGAAATGGTTGAGAAGACAACAAATTTTTCGCACTTCTGCTGCTCCAAACGCTTAACCAGAATGGCCTAGGGAAAAAATACACATACCGTTGTAATCGGGCGAGTTTCTACTTTCAGATACAATAGGAATTTTTGGGTTAGGTCAATCCGTTCGCGAGATATGGGAGTTTGAAGCTAAGAAATGGTTGAGAAGGCAAAAAATTTTTCGCAATTCTGCCGCGCCAAACGCTTAACCAGAATGGCCTAGGGAAAAAATACACATACCGTTGTAATCGGGCGAGTTTCTACTTTCAGACGCAGCAGGAACTTCTGGGTTTGGTCAATCCGTTCGCGAGATATGGGAGTTTGAAGCTAAGAAATGGTTGAGAAGACAACAAATTCTTCGCACTTCTGCTGCTCCAAACGCTTAACCAGAATGGCCTAGGGAAAAAATACACATAACGCTGTAATCGGGCGAGTTTCTACTTTCAGATGCAATAGGAAATTTTGGGTCACGTCAATCCGTTCGCGAGATATGGGAGTTTGAAGCTAAGAGATGGTTGAGAAGACAACAAATTTTTCGCACTTCTGCTGCTCCAAACGCTTAACCAGAATGGCCTAGGGAAAAAATACACATACCGTTGTAATCGGGCGAGTTTCTACTTTCAGACGCAATAGGAATTTTTGGGTTAGGTCAATCCGTTCGCGAGATATGGGAGTTTGAAGCTAAGAAATGGTTGAGAAGGCAAAACATTTTTCGAAATTCTGCTGCCCCAAACGCTTAACCGGAATGGCCTAGGGAAAAAATACGCATATCGTTATAATCGGGCGAGTTTCTACTTTCAGACGCAGCAGGAATTTTTGGGTTTGGTCAATCCGTTCGCGAGATATCGGAGTTTGAAGCTAAGAAATGGTTGAGAAGACAACAAATTTTTCGCAATTCTGCTGCTCCAAACGCTTAACCAGAATGGACTGGGGAAAAAATACACATACCGTTGTAATCGGGCGAGTTTCTACTATCACACGCAACAGGAATTTTTGGGTTGGGTCTATCCGTTCGCGAGATATGGGAGTTTGAAGCCAAGAAATGGTTGAGAAGGCATACAATTTTTCGCAATTCTGCTGATCCAAACGCTTAACCAGAATGCCCTAGGGAAAAAATACACATACCAATGTAGTCGGGCGAGTTTCAACTTTCAGATGCAATAGGAATTTTTGGGTTAGGTCAATCCGTTCGCGAGATATGGGAGTTTGAAGACAAGAAATGGTTGAGAAGGCAAAAAACTTTTCGCAATTCTGCTGCTCCAAACGCTTAACCAGAATGGCCTAGGGAAAAAATACACATACCGTTGTAATCGGGCGAGTTTCTACTTGCAGATACAATAGGAATTTTTGGGTTAGGTCAATCCGTTCGCGAGATATGGGAGTTTGAAGCTAAGAAATGGTTGAGAAGGCAAAAAATTTTTCGCAATTCTGCTGCTCCAAACGCTTAACCAGAATGGCGTAGGGAAAAAATACACATACCGTTGTAATCGGGCGAGTTTCTACTTTCAGATGCAACAGGAATCTTTGGGTTACGTCAATCCGTTCGCGAGATATGGGAGTTTGAAGCTAAGAAATGGTTGAGAAGACAACAAATTTTTCGCACTTCTGCTGCTCCAAACGCTTAACCAGAATGGCCTAGGGAAAAAATACACATACCGTTGTAATCGCGCGAGTTTCTACTTTCAGATACAATAGGAATTTTTGGGTTAGGTCAATCCGTTCGCGAGATATGGGAGTTTGAAGCTAAGAAATGGTTGAGAAGGCAAAAAATTTTTCGCAATTCTGCCGCGCCAAACGCTTAACCAGAATGGCCTAGGGAAAAAATACACATACCGTTGTAATCGGGCGAGTTTCTACTTTCAGACGCAGCAGGAACTTCTGGGTTTGGTCAATCCGTTCGCAAGATATGGGAGTTTGAAGCTAAGAAATGGTTGAGAAGACAACAAATTCTTCGCACTTCTGCTGCTCCAAACGCTTAACCAGAATGGCCTAGGGAAAAAATACACATAACGCTGTAATCGGGCGAGTTTCTACTTTCAGATGCAATAGGAAATTTTGGGTCACGTCAATCCGTTCGCGAGATATGGGAGTTTGAAGCTAAGAGATGGTTGAGAAGACAACAAATTTTTCGCACTTCTGCTGCTCCAAACGCTTAACCAGAATGGCCTAGGGAAAAAATACACATACCGTTGTAATCGGGCGAGTTTCTACTTTCAGACGCAATAGGAATTTTTGGGTTAGGTCAATCCGTTCGCGAGATATGGGAGTTTGAAGCTAAGAAATGGTTGAGAAGGCAAAACATTTTTCGAAATTCTGCTGCCCCAAACGCTTAACCGGAATGGCCTAGGGAAAAAATACGCATATCGTTATAATCGGGCGAGTTTCTACTTTCAGACGCAGCAGGAATTTTTGGGTTTGGTCAATCCGTTCGCGAGATATCGGAGTTTGAAGCTAAGAAATGGTTGAGAAGACAACAAATTTTTCGCAATTCTGCTGCTCCAAACGCTTAACCAGAATGGACTAGGGAAAAAATACACATACCGTTGTAATCGGGCGAGTTTCTACTATCACACGCAACAGGAATTTTTGGGTTGGGTCTATCCGTTCGCGAGATATGGGAGTTTGAAGCCAAGAAATGGTTGAGAAGGCATACAATTTTTCGCAATTCTGCTGATCCAAACGCTTAACCAGAATGCCCTAGGGAAAAAATACACATACCAATGTAGTCGGGCGAGTTTCAACTTTCAGATGCAATAGGAATTTTTGGGTTAGGTCAATCCGTTCGCGAGATATGGGAGTTTGAAGACAAGAAATGGTTGAGAAGGCAAAAAACTTTTCGCAATTCTGCTGCTCCAAACGCTTAACCAGAATGGCCTAGGGAAAAAATACACATACCGTTGTAATCGGGCGAGTTTCTACTTGCAGATACAATAGGAATTTTTGGGTTAGGTCAATCCGTTCGCGAGATATGGGAGTTTGAAGCTAAGAAATGGTTGAGAAGGCAAAAAATTTTTCGCAATTCTGCCGCGACAAACGCTTAACCAGAATGGCCTAGGGAAAAAATACACATACCGTTGTAATCGGGCGAGTTTCTACTTTCAGACGCAGCAGGAACTTCTGGGTTTGGTCAATCCGTTCGCGAGATATGGGAGTTTGAAGCTAAGAAATGGTTGAGAAGACAACAAATTTTTCGCACTTCTGCTGCTCCAAACGCTTAACCAGAATGGCCTAGGGAAAAAATACACATAACGCTGTAATCGGGCGAGTTTCTACTTTCAGATGCAGTAGGAAATTTTGGGTCACGTCAAACCGTTCGCGAGATATGGGAGTTTGAAGCTAAGAGATGGTTGAGAAGACAACAAATTTTTCGCACTTCTGCTGCTCCAAACGCTTAACCAGAATGGCCTAGGGAAAAAATACACATACCGCTCTAATCGGGCGAGTTTCTACTTTCAGGTGCAATAGGAATTTTTGGGTTATGTCAATCCGTTCGCGAGATATGGGACTTTGAAGCCAACAAATGGTTGAGAAGGCAAAAAAATTTTCGCAATTCTGCTGCTCCATACACTTAACCAGAATGGCCTAGGGAAAAAATACACATACCGTTGTAATCGTGTGAGTTTCTACTTTCAGATGCCATAGGAATTTTTGGGTTAGGTCAATCCGTTCGCGAGATATGGGAGTTTGAAGCCAAGAAATGGTTGAGAAGACAACAAATTCTTCGCACTTCTGCTGCTCCAAACGCTTAACCAGAATGGCCTAGGGAAAAAATACACATACCGTTGTAATCGGGCGAGTTTCTACTTTCAGATACAATAGGAATTTTTGGGTTAGGTCAATCCGTTCGCGAGATATGGGAGTTTGAAGCTAAGAAATGGTTGAGAAGGCAAAAAATTTTTCGCAATTCTGCCGCGCCAAACGCTTAACCAGAATGGCCTAGGGAAAAAATACACATACCGTTGTAATCGGGCGAGTTTCTACTTTCAGACGCAGCAGGAACTTCTGGGTTTGGTCAATCCGTTCGCGAGATATGGGAGTTTGAAGCTAAGAGATGGTTGAGAAGACAACAAATTTTTCGCACTTCTGCTGCTCCAAACGCTTAACCAGAATGGCCTAGGGAAAAAATACACATACCGTTGTAATCGGGCGAGTTTCTACTTTCAGACGCAATAGGAATTTTTGGGTTAGGTCAATCCGTTCGCGACATATGGGAGTTTGAAGCTAAGAAATGGTTGAGAAGGCAAAAAATTTTTCGCAATTCTGCCGCGCCAAACGCTTAACCAGAATGGCCTAGGGAAAAAATACACATACCGTTGTAATCGGGCGAGTTTCTACTTTCAGACGCAGCAGGAATTTTTGGGTTTGGTCAATCCGTTCGCGAGATATGGGACTTTGAAGCTAAGAAATGGTTGAGAAGGCAAAAAATTTTTCGCAATTCTGCTGCTCCAAACGCTTAACCAGAATGGCCTCGGGAAAAAATACACATACCGTTGTAATGGGGCGAGTTTCTACTTTCAGATGCAATAGGAATTTTTGGGTTAGGTCAATCCGTTCACGTGATATTGGAGCTTGAAGCCAAGAAATGGTTGAGACGGCAAAAAATTTTTCGCAATTCTGCTGCTCCAAGCGCTTAACCAGAATGCCCTAAGGAAAAAATACGCATATCGTTGTAATCGGGCGAGTTCCTACTTTCAGACGCAGCAGGAAATTCTGGGTTTGGTCAATCCGTTCGCGAGATATGGGAGTTTGAAGCTAAGAAATGGTTGAGAAGACAACAAATTCTTCGCACTTCTGCTGCTCCAAACGCTTAACCACAATGGCCTAGGGAAAAAATACACATAGCGTTGTAATCGGGCGAGTTTCTACTTTCAGACGCAACAGGAATTTTTGGGTTAGGTCAATCCGTACGCGAGATATGGGAGTTTGAAGCCAAGAAATGGTTGAGAAGGCAAAAAATTTTTCGCAATTCTGCTGCTCCAAAAGCTTAACCAGAATGGCCTAGGGAAAAAATACACATACCGTTGTAATCGGGCGAGTTTCTACTTTCAGATGCAACAGGAATTTTTGGGTTAGGTCAATCCGTTCGCGAGATATGGGAGTTTGAAGCCAAGAAATGGTTGAGAAGGCAAAAATTTTTCGCAATTCTGCTGCTCCAAGCGCTTAACCAGAATGCCCTAGGGAAAAAATACGCATATCGTTGTAATCGGGCGAGTTCCTTCTTTCAGACGCAGCAGGAACTTCTGGGTTTGGTCAATCCGTTCGCGAGATATGGGAGTTTGAAGCTAAGAAATGGTTGAGAAGACAACAAATTCTTCGCACTTCTGCTGCTCCAAACGCTTAACCAGAATGGCCTAGGGAAAAAATACACATAGCGTTGTATTCGGGCGAGTTTCTACTTTCAGACGCAACAGGAATTTTTGGGTTAGGTCAATCCGTTCGCGAGATATGGGAGTTTGAAGCCAAGAAATGGTTGAGAAGGCAAAAAATTTTTCGCAATTCTGCTGCTCCAAACGCTTAACCAGAATGGCCTAGGGAAAAAATACGCATACCGTTGTAATCGGGCGAGTTTCTACTTTCAGACGCAGCAGGAATTTTTGGGTTCGGTCAATCCGTTCGCGAGATATGGGACTTTGAAGCTAAGAAATGGTTGAGAAGACAACAAATTTTTCGCACTTCTGCTGCTCCAAACGCTTAACCAGAATGGCCTAGGGAAAAAATACGTATACCGTTGTAATCGGGCGAGTTTCTACTTTCAGACGCAGCAGGAATTTTTGGGTTTGGTCTATCCGTTCGCGAGATATGGGACTTTGAAGCTAAGAAATGGTTGAGAAGGCAAAAAATTTTTCGCAATTCTGCTGCTCCAAACGCTTAACCGGAATGGCGTCGGGAAAAAATACACATAACGTTGTAATGGGGCGAGTTTCTACTTTCAGATGCAATAGGAATTTTTGGGTTAGGTCAATCCGTTCGCGAGATATGGGAGTTTGAAGCTAAGAAATGGTTGAGAAGACAATAAATTTTTCGCACATCTGCTGCTCCAATCGCTTAACCAGAATGGCCTATGGGAAAAATACACGTACCGTTGTAATCGGGCGAGTTTCTACTTTCAGATGCAAGAGGAATTTTTGGGTTATGTCGATCCATTCGCGAGATATGAGAGTTTGAAGACAAGAAATGGTTGAGAAGGCAAAACATTTTTCGCAATTCTGCTGCTCCAAACGCTTAACCAGAATGGCCTAGGGAAAAAATACGCATATCGTTATAATCGGGCGAGTTTCTACTTTCAGACGCAGCAGGAATTTTTGGGTTTGGTCAATCCGTTCGCGAGATATGGGAGTTTGAAGCTAAGAAATGGTTGAGAAGACAACAAATTTTTCGCAATTCTGCTGCTCCAAACGCTTAACCAGAATGGACTAGGGGAAAAAAAACATACCGTTGTAATCGGGCGAGTTTCTACTTTCACACGCAACAGGAATTTTTGGGTTAGGTCTATCCGTTGACGAGATATGGGAGTTTGAAGCCAAGAAATGGTTGAGAAGGCATACAATTTTTCGCAATTCTGCTGATCCAAACGCTTTACCAGAATGCTCTAGGGGAAAAATACACATACCGCTGTAGTCGGGCGAGTTTCAACTTTCAGATGCAATAGGAATTTTTGGGTTAGGTCAATCCGTTCGCGAGATATGGGAGTTTAAGCTAAGAAATGGTTGAGAAGGCAAAAAATTTTTCGCAATTCTGCCGCGCCAGACGCTTAACAAGAATGGCCTAGGGAAAAAATACACATACCGTTGTAATCGGGCGAGTTTCTACTTTCAGACGCAGAAGGAACTTCTGGGTTTGGTCAATCCGTTCGCGAGATATGGGAGTTTGAAGCTAAGAAATGGTTGAGAAGACAACAAATTCTTCGCACTTC
Organism: Ptiloglossa arizonensis; assembly: GCF_051014685.1. Taxonomy (NCBI): domain Eukaryota; kingdom Metazoa; phylum Arthropoda; class Insecta; order Hymenoptera; family Colletidae; genus Ptiloglossa; species Ptiloglossa arizonensis. Next base: position 42,153 of record NW_027478711.1, read on the forward strand.
TGCTGTTCCAAACGCTTAACCAGAATAGCCTAGGGAAAAAATACACATAGCGTTGTAATCGGGCTAGTTTCTACTTTCAGACGCAACAGGAATTTTTGGGTTAGGTCAATCCGTTCGCGAGATATGGGAGTTTGAAGCTAAGAAATGGTTGAGAAGACAACAAATTTGTCGCACTTCTGCTGCTCCAAACGCTTAACCAGAATGGCCTCGGGAAAAAATACACATACCGTTGTAATGGGGCGAGTTTCTACTTTCAGATGCAACAGGAATCTTTGGGTTAGGTCAATCCGTTCGCGAGATATGGGAGTTTGAAGCCAAGAAATGGTTGAGAAGGCAAACAATTTTTCGCACTTCTGCTGCTCCAAACGCTTATCCAGAATGGCCTAGGGAAAAAATACGCATACCGTTGTAATCGGGCGAGCTTCTACTTTCAGACGCAGCAGGAATTTTTGGGTTTGGTCAATCCGTTCGCGAGATATGGGACTTTGAAACTAAGAAATGGTTGAGAAGGCAAAAAATTTTTCGCAATTCTGCTGCTCCAAACGCTTAACCAGAATGCCCTCGGGAAAAAATACACATAACGTTGTAATGGGGCGAGTTTCTACTTTCAGATGCAATAGGAATTTTTGGGTTAGGTCAATCCGTTCGCGAGATATGGGAGTTTGAAGCTAAGAAATGGTTGAGAAGACAATAAATTTTTCGCACATCTGCTGCTCCAATCGCTTAACCAGAATGGCCTAAGGGAAAAATACACGTACCGTTGTAATCGGGCGAGTTTCTACTTTCAGATGCAATAGGAATTTTTGGGTTATGTCAATCCATTCGCGAGATATGAGAGTTTGAAGACAAGAAATGGTTGAGAAGGCAAAACATTTTTCGCAATTCTGCTGCTCCAAACGCTTAACCAGAATGGCCTAGGGAAAAAATACGCATATCGTTATAATCGGGCGAGTTTCTACTTTCAGACGCAGCAGGAATTTTTGGGTTTGGTCAATCCGTTCGCGAGATATGGGAGTTTGAAGCTAAGAAATGGTTGAGAAGACAACAAATTTTTCGCAATTCTGCTGCTCCAAACGCTTAACCAGAATGGACTAGGGAAAAAATACGCATACCGTTGTAATCGGGCGAGCTTCTACTTTCAACGCAACAGGAATTTTTGGGTTAGGTCTATCCGTTCGCGAGATATGGGAGTTTGAAGCCAAGAAATGGTTGAGAAGGCATACAATTTTTCGCAATTCTGCTGATCCAAACGCTTAACCAGAATGCCCTCGGGAAAAAATACACATACCAATGTAGTCGGGCGAGTTTCAACTTTCAGATGCAATAGGAATTTTTGGGTTAGGTCAATCCGTTCGCGAGATATGGGGGTTTGAAGACAAGAAATGGTTGAGATGGCAAAAAACTTTTCGCAATTCTGCTGCTCCAAACGCTTAACCAGAATGGCCTAGGGAAAAAATACACATACCGTTGTAATCGGGCGAGTTTCTACTTGCAGATACAATAGGAATTTTTGGGTTAGGTCAATCCGTTCGCGAGATATGGGAGTTTGGAGCTAAGAATTGGTGGAGAAGGCAAAAAATTTTTCGCAATTCTGCCGCGACAAACGCTTAACCAGAATGGCCTAGGGAAAAAATACACATACCGTTGTAATCGGGTGAGTTTCTACTTTCAGATGCCATAGGAATTTTTGGGTTAGGTCAATCCGTTCGCGAGATATGGGAGTTTGAAGCCAAGAAATGGTTAAGAAGGCAAGAAATTTTTCGCAATTCTGCTGCTCCAAACGCTTAACCAGAATGCCCTAGGGAAAAAATACGCATATCGTTGTAATTGGGCGAGTTCCTACTTTCAGACGCAGCAGGAACTTCTGGGTTTGGTCAATCCGTTCGCGAGATATGGGAGTTTGAAACTAAGAAATGGTTGAGAAGACAACAAATTTTTCGCAATTCTGCTGCTCCAAACGCTTAACCAGAATGGCCTAGGGAAAAAATACACATACCGTTGTAATCGGGTGAGTTTCTACTTTCAGATGCCATAGGAATTTTTGGGTTAGGTCAATCCGTTCGCGAGATATGGGAGTTTGAAGCTAAGAAATGGTTGAGAAGGCAAAAAATTTTTCGCAATTCTGCCGCGCCAGACGCTTAACAAGAATGGCCTAGGGAAAAAATACACATATCGTTGTAATCGGGCGAGTTCCTACTTTCAGACGCAGCAGGAACTTCTGGGTTTGGTCAATCCGTTCGCGAGATATGAGAGTTTGAAGACAAGAAATGGTTGAGAAGGCAAAACATTTTTCGCAATTCTGCTGCTCCAAACGCTTAACCAGAATGGCCTAGGGAAAAAATACGCATATCGTTATAATCGGGCGAGTTTCTACTTTCAGACGCAGCAGGAATTTTTTGGGTTTGGTCTATCCGTTGACGAGATATGGGAGTTTGAAGCCAAGAAATGGTTGAGAAGGCAAACAATTTTTCGCACTTCTGCTGCTCCAAACGCTTATCCAGAATGCCCTCGGGAAAAAATACACATACCAATGTAGTCGGGCGAGTTTCAACTTTCAGATGCAATAGGAATTTTTGGGTTAGGTCAATCCGTTCGCGAGATATGGGAGTTTGAAGACAAGAAATGGTTGAGAGGGCAAAAAACTTTTCGCAATTCTGCTGCTCCAAACGCTTAACCAGAATGGCCAAGGAAAAAATACACATACCGTTGTAATCGGGCGAGTTTCTACTTTCAGATACAATAGGAATTTTTGGGTTAGGTCAATCCGTTCGCGAGATATGGGAGTTTGAAGCTAAGAAATGGTTGAGAAGGCAAAAAATTTTTCGCAATTCTGCCGCGCCAGACGCTTAACAAGAATGGCCTAGGGAAAAAATACACATACCGTTGTAATCGGGCGAGTTTCTACTTTCAGACGCAGAAGGAACTTCTGGGTTTGGTCAATCCGTTCGCGAGATATGGGAGTTTGAAGCTAAGAAATGGTTGAGAAGACAACAAATTCTTCGCACTTCTGCTGTGCAAACGCTTAACCAGAATAGCCTAGGGAAAAAATACACATAGCGTTGTAATCGGGCTAGTTTCTACTTTCAGACGCAACAGGAATTTTTGGGTTAGGTCAATCCGTTCGCGAGATATGGGAGTTTGAAGCTAAGAAATGGTTGAGAAGACAAGAAATTTTTCGCACTTCTGCTGCTCCAAACGCTTAACCAGAATGGCCTCGGGAAAAAATACACATACCGTTGTAATGGGGCGAGTTTCTACTTTCAGATGCAACAGGAATTTTTGGGTTAGGTCAATCCGTTCGCGAGATATGGGAGTTTGAAGCCAAGAAATGGTTGAGAAGGCAAACAATTTTTCGCACTTCTGCTGCTCCAAACGCTTATCCAGAATGGCCTAGGGAAAAAATACGCATACCGTTGTAATCGGGCGAGCTTCTACTTTCAGATACAATAGGAATTTTTGGGTTAGGTCAATCCGTTCGCGAGATATGGGAGTTTGAAGCTAAGAAATGGTTGAGAAGGCAAAAAATTTTTCGCAATTCTGCCGCGCCAGACGCTTAACAAGAATGGCCTAGGGAAAAAATACACATACCGTTGTAATCGGGCGAGTTTCTACTTTCAGACGCAGAAGGAACTTCTGGGTTTGGTCAATCCGTTCGCGAGATATGGGAGTTTGAAGCTAAGAAATGGTTGAGAAGACAACAAATTCTTCGCACTTCTGCTGTTCCAAACGCTTAACCAGAATAGCCTAGGGAAAAAATACACATAGCGTTGTAATCGGGCTAGTTTCTACTTTCAGACGCAACAGGAATTTTTGGGTTAGGTCAATCCGTTCGCGAGATATGGGAGTTTGAAGCTAAGAAATGGTTGAGAAGACAACAAATTTTTCGCACTTCTGCTGCTCCAAACGCTTAACCAGAATGGCCTCGGGAAAAAATACACATACCGTTGTAATGGGGCGAGTTTCTACTTTCAGATGCAACAGGAATTTTTGGGTTAGGTCAATCCGTTCGCGAGATATGGGAGTTTGAAGCCAAGAAATGGTTGAGAAGGCAAACAATTTTTCGCACTTCTGCTGCTCCAAACGCTTATCCAGAATGGCCTAGGGAAAAAATACGCATACCGTTGTAATCGGGCGAGCTTCTACTTTCAGACGCAGCAGGAATTTTTGGGTTTGGTCAATCCGTTCGCGAGATATGGGACTTTGAAACTAAGAAATGGTTGAGAAGGCAAAAAATTTTTCGCAATTCTGCTGCTCCAAACGCTTAACCAGAATGCCCTCGGGAAAAAATACACATAACGTTGTAATGGGGCGAGTTTCTACTTTCAGATGCAATAGGAATTTTTGGGTTAGGTCAATCCGTTCGCGAGATATGGGAGTTTGAAGCTAAGAAATGGTTGAGAAGACAATAAATTTTTCGCACATCTGCTGCTCCAATCGCTTAACCAGAATGGCCTAAGGGAAAAATACACGTACCGTTGTAATCGGGCGAGTTTCTGCTTTCAGATGCAATAGGAATTTTTGGGTTATGTCAATCCATTCGCGAGATATGAGAGTTTGAAGACAAGAAATGGTTGAGAAGGCAAAACATTTTTCGCAATTCTGCTGCTCCAAACGCTTAACCAGAATGGCCTAGGGAAAAAATACGCATATCGTTATAATCGGGCGAGTTTCTACTTTCAGACGCAGCAGGAATTTTTGGGTTTGGTCAATCCGTTCGCGAGATATGGGAGTTTGAAGCTAAGAAATGGTTGAGAAGACAACAAATTTTTCGCAATTCTGCTGCTCCAAACGCTTAACCAGAATGGACTAGGGAAAAAATACGCATACCGTTGTAATCGGGCGAGCTTCTACTTTCAACGCAACAGGAATTTTTGGGTTAGGTCTATCCGTTCGCGAGATATGGGAGTTTGAAGCCAAGAAATGGTTGAGAAGGCATACAATTTTTCGGAATTCTGCCGCGACAAACGCTTAACCAGAATGGCCTAGGGAAAAAATACACATACCGTTGTAATCGGGTGAGTTTCTACTTTCAGATGCCATAGGAATTTTTGGGTTAGGTCAATCCGTTCGCGAGATATGGGAGTTTGAAGCCAAGAAATGGTTAAGAAGGCAAGAAATTTTTCGCAATTCTGCTGCTCCAAACGCTTAACCAGAATGCCCTAGGGAAAAAATACGCATATCGTTGTAATCGGGCGAGTTCCTACTTTCAGACGCAGCAGGAACTTCTGGGTTTGGTCAATCCGTTCGCGAGATATGGGAGTTTGAAACTAAGAAATGGTTGAGAAGACAACAAATTTTTCGCAATTCTGCTGCTCCAAACGCTTAACCAGAATGGCCTAGGGAAAAAATACACATACCGTTGTAATCGGGTGAGTTTCTACTTTCAGATGCCATAGGAATTTTTGGGTTAGGTCAATCCGTTCGCGAGATATGGGAGTTTGAAGCCAAGAAATGGTTAAGAAGGCAAGAAATTTTTCGCAATTCTGCTGCTCCAAACGCTTAACAAGAATGCCCTAGGGAAAAAATACGCATATCGTTGTAATCGGGCGAGTTCCTACTTTCAGACGCAGCAGGAACTTCTGGGTTTGGTCAATCCGTTCGCGAGATATGGGAGTTTGAAGCTAAGAAATGGTTGAGAAGACAACAAATTCTTCGCACTTCTGCTGCTCCAAACGCTTAACCAGAATGGCCTAGGGAAAAAATACACATAGCGTTGTAATCGGGCGAGTTTCTACTTTCAGACGCAACAGGAATTTTTGGGTTAGGATAATCCGTTCGCGAGATATGGGAGTTTGAAGCCAAGAAATGGTTGAGAAGGCAAAAAATTTTTCGCAATTCTGCTGCTCCAAACGCTTAACCAGAATGGCCTAGGGAAAAAATACACATACCTTTGTAATCGGGCGAGTTTCTACTTTCAGATGCAACAGGAATTTTTGGGTTAGGTCAATCCGTTCGCGAGATATGGGAGTTTGAAGCCAAGAAATGGTTGAGAAGGCAAAAAATTTTTCGCAATTCTGCTGCTCCAAGCGCTTAACCAGAATGCCCTAGGGAAAAAATACGCATATCGTTGTAATCGGGCGAGTTCCTACTTTCAGACGCAGCAGGAACTTCTGGGTTTGGTCAATCCGTTCGCGAGATATGGGAGTTTGAAGCTAATAAATGGTTGAGAAGACAACAAATTCTTCGCAATTCTGCTGCTCTAAACGCTTAACCAGAATGGCCAAGGAAAAAATACACATACCGTTGTAATCGGGCGAGTTTCTACTTTCAGATACAATAGGAATTTTTGGGTTAGGTCAATCCGTTCGCGAGATATGGGAGTTTGAAGCTAAGAAATGGTTGAGAAGGCAAAAAATTTTTCGCAATTCTGCCGCGCCAGACGCTTAACAAGAATGGCCTAGGGAAAAAATACACATACCGTTGTAATCGGGCGAGTTTCTACTTTCAGACGCAGAAGGAACTTCTGGGTTTGGTCAATCCGTTCGCGAGATATGGGAGTTTGAAGCTAAGAAATGGTTGAGAAGACAACAAATTCTTCGCACTTCTGCTGTTCCAAACGCTTAACCAGAATAGCCTAGGGAAAAAATACACATAGCGTTGTAATCGGGCTAGTTTCTACTTTCAGACGCAACAGGAATTTTTGGGTTAGGTCAATCCGTTCGCGAGATATGGGAGTTTGAAGCTAAGAAATGGTTGAGAAGACAACAAATTTTTCGCACTTCTGCTGCTCCAAACGCTTAACCAGAATGGCCTCGGGAAAAAATACACATACCGTTGTAATCGGGCGTGTTTCTACATTCAGACGCAGCAGGAACTTCTGGGTTTGGTCAATCCGTTCGCGAGATATGGGAGTTTGAAGCTAAGAAATGGTTGAGAAGACAACAAATTTTTCGCACTTCTGCTGCTCCAAACGCTTAACCAGAATGGCCTCGGGAAAAAATACACATACCGTTGTAATCGGGCGTGTTTCTACATTCAGACGCAGCAGGAACTTCTGGGTTTGGTCAATCCGTTCGCGAGATATGGGAGTTTGAAGCTAAGAAATGGTTGAGAAGACAACAAATTCTTCGCACTTCTGCTGCTCCAAACGCTTAACCAGAATGGCCTAGGGAAAAAATACACATCGCGTTGTAATCGGGCGAGTTTCTACTTTCAGACGCATCAGGAATTTTTGGGTTAGGTCAATCCGTTCGCGAGATATGGGAGTTTGAAACCAAGAAATGGTTGAGAAGGCAAAAAATTTTTCGCACTTCTGCTGCTCCAAACGCTTAACCAGAATGGCCTAGGGAAAAAATACGCATACCGTTGTAATCGGGCGTGTTTCTACATTCAGACGCAGCAGGAACTTCTGGGTTTGGTCAATCCGTTCGCGAGATATGGGAGTTTGAAGCTAAGAAATGGTTGAGAAGACAACAAATTCTTCGCACTTCTGCTGCTCCAAACGCTTAACCAGAATGGCCTAGGGAAAAAATACACTTAGCGTTGTAATCGGGCGAGTTTCTACTTTCAGACGCAACAGGAATTTTTGGGTTAGGTCAATCCGTTCGCGAGATATGGGAGTTTGAAGCTAAGAAATGGTTGAGAAGACAACAAATTTTTCGCACTTCTGCTGCTCCAAACGCTTAACCAGAATGGCCTCGGGAAAAAAAAAACATACCGTTGTAATGGGGCGAGTTTCTACTTTCAGATGCAACAGGAATTTTTGGGTTAGGTCAATCCGTTCGCGAGATATGGGAGTTTGAAGCCAAGAAATGGTTGAGAAGGCAAAAAATTTTTCGCACTTCTGCTGCTCCAAACACTTAACCAGAATGGCCTAGGGAAAAAATACGCATACCGTTGTAATCGGGCGTGTTTCTACTTTCAGAGGCAGCAGGAATTTTTGGGTTCGGTCAGTCCGTTCGCGAGATATGGGACTTTGAAGCTAAGAAATGGTTGAGAAGACAACAAATTTTTCGCACTTCTGCTGCTCCAAACGCTTAACCAGAATGGCCTAGGGAAAAAATACGCATACCGTTGTAATCGGGCGAGCTTCTACTTTCAGACGCAGCAGGAATTTTTGGGTTTGGTCAATCCGTTCGCGAGATATGGGACTTTGAAACTAAGAAATGGTTGAGAAGGCAAACAATTTTTCGCAATTCTGCTGCTCCAAACGCTTAACCAGAATGGCCTCGTAAAAAAATACACATAACGTTGTAATGGGGCGAGTTTCTACTTTCAGATGCAATAGGAATTTTTGGTTAGGTCAATCGGTTCGCGAGATATGGGAGTTTGAAGCTAAGAAATGGTTGAGAAGACAATAAATTTTTCGCACATCTGCTGCTCCAATCGCTTAACCAGAATGGCCTAAGGGAAAAATACACGTACCGTTGTAATCGGGCGAGTTTCTACTGTCAGATGCAACAGGAATTTTTGGGTTATGTCAATCCATTCGCGAGATATGAGAGTTTGAAGACAAGAAATGGTTGAGAAGGCAAAACATTTTTCGCAATTCTGCTGCTCCAAACGCTTAACCAGAATGGCCTAGGGAAAAAATACGCATATCGTTATAATCGGGCGAGTTTCTACTTTCAGACGCAGCAGGAATTTTTGGGTTTGGTCAATCCGTTCGCGAGATATGGGAGTTTGAAGCTAAGAAATGGTTGAGAAGGCATACAATTTTTCGCAATTCTGCTGATCCAAACGCTTAACTAGAATGCCCTAGGGAAAAAATACACATACCAATGTAGTCGGGCGAGTTTCAACTTTCAGATGCAATAGGAATTTTTGGGTTAGGTCAATCCGTTCGCGAGATATGGGAGTTTGAAGACAAGAAATGGTTGAGAAGGCAAAAAACTTTTCGCAATTCTGCTTCTCCAAACGCTTAACCAGAATGGCCTAGGGAAAAAATACACATACAGTTGTAGTCGGGCGAGTTTCTACTTGCAGATACAATAGGAATTTTTGGGTTAGGTCAATCCGTTCGCGAGATATGGGAGTTTGAAGCTAAGAAATGGTTGAGAAGGCAAAAAATTTTTCGCAATTCTGCCGCGACAAACGCTTAACCAGAATGACCTAGGGAAAAAATACACATACCGTTGTAATCGGGCGAGTTTCTACTTTCAGACGCAGCAGGAACTTCTGGGTTTGGTCAATCCGTTCGCGAGATATGGGAGTTTGAAGCTAAGAAATGGTTGAGAAGACAACAAATTTTTCGCACTTCTGCTGCTCCAAACGCTTAACCAGAATGGCCTAGGGAAAAAATTCACATACCGCTCTAATCGGGCGAGTTTCTACTTTCAGGTTCAATAGGAATTTTTGGGTTATGTCAATCCGTTCGCGAGATATGGGACTTTGAAGCCAAGAAATGGTTGAGAAGGCAAAAAAATTTTCGCAATTCTGCTGCTCCATACACTTAACCAGAATGGCCTAGGGAAAAAATACAAATACCGTTGTAATCGGGCGAGTTTCTACTTTCAGATGCAATAGGAATTTTTGGGTTAGGTCAATCCGTTCGCGAGATATGGGAGTTTGAAGCCAAGAAATGGTTGAGAAGGCAAAAAATTTTTCGCAATTCTGCTGCTCCAAACGCTTAACCAGAATGGCCTAGGGAAAAAATACACATACCGTTGTAATCGGGTGAGTTTCTACTTTCAGATGCCATAGGAATTTTTGGGTTAGGTCAATCCGTTCGCGAGATATGGGAGTTTGAAGCCAAGAAATGGTTGAGAAGGCAAGAAATTTTTCGCAATTCTGCTGCTCCAAACGCTTAACCAGAATGGCGTAGGGAAAAAATACACACACCGTTGTAATCGGGCGAGTTTCTACTTTCAGATGCAACAGGAATTTTTGGGTTAGGTCAATCCGTTCGCGAGATATGGGAGTTTGAAGCTAAGAAATGGTTGAGAAGGCAAAAAATTTTTCGCAATTCTGCCGCGCCAAACGCTTAACCAGAATGGCCTAGGGAAAAAATACACATACCGTTGTAATCGGGCGAGTTTCTACTTGCAGATACAATAGGAATTTTTGGGTTAGGTCAATCCGTTCGCGAGATATGGGAGTTTGAAGCTAAGAAATGGTTGAGAAAGCAAAAAATTTTTCGCAATTCTGCCGCGACAAACGCTTAACCAGAATGGCCTAGGGAAAAAATACACATACCGTTGTAATCGGGCGAGTTTCTACTTTCAGACGCAGCAGGAACTTCTGGGTTTGGTCAATCCGTTCGCGAGATATGGGAGTTTGAAGCTAAGAAATGGCTGAGAAGACAACAAATTTTTCGCACTTCTGCTGCTCCAAACGCTTAACCAGAATGGCCTAGGGAAAAAATACACATAACGTTGTAATCGGGCGAGTTTCTACTTTCAGATGCAATAGGAAATTTTGGGTCACGTCAATCCGTTCGCGAGATATGGGAGTTTGAAGCTAAGAAATGGTTGAGAAGACAACAAATTTTTCGCACTTCTGCTGCTCCAAACGCTTAACCAGAATGGCCTAGGGAAAAAATACACATACCGCTCTAATCGGGCGAGTTTCTACTTTCAGGTGCAATAGGAATTTTTGGGTTATGTCAATCCGTTCGCGAGATATGGGACTTTGAAGCCAAGAAATGGTTGAGAAGGCAAAAAAATTTTCGCAATTCTGCTGCTCCATACACTTAACCAGAATGGCCTAGGGAAAAAATACAAATACCGTTGTAATCAGGCGTGTTTCTACTTTCAGATGCAATAGGAATTTTTGGGTTAGGTCAATCCGTTCGCGAGATATGGGAGTTTGAAGCCAAGAAATGGTTGAGAAGGCAAAAAATTTTTCGCAATTCTCTTGCTCCAAACGCTTAACCAGAATGGCCTAGGGAAAAAATACACATACCGTTGTAATCGGGTGAGTTTCTACTTTCAGATGCCATAGGAATTTTTGGGTTAGGTCAATCCGTTCGCGAGATATGGGAGTTTGAAGCCAAGAAATGGTTGAGAAGGCAAGAAATTTTTCGCAATTCTGCTGCTCCAAACGCTTAACCAGAATGGCGTAGGGAAAAAATACACATACCGTTGTAATCGGGCGAGTTTCTACTTTGATGCAACAGGACTCTCGGGTTACGTCAATCCGTTCGCGAGATATGGGAGTTTGAAGCTAAGAAATGGTTGAGAAGACAACAAATTTTTCGCACTTCTGCTGCTCCAAACGCTTAACCAGAATGGCCTAGGGAAAAAATACACATACCGTTGTAATCGGGCGAGTTTCTACTTTCAGATACAATAGGAATTTTTGGGTTAGGTCAATCCGTTCGCGAGATATGGGAGTTTGAAGCTAAGAAATGGTTGAGAAGGCAACAAATTTTTCGCAATTCTGCCGCGCCAAACGCTTAACCAGAATGGCCTAGGGAAAAAATACACATACCGTTGTAATCGGGCGAGTTTCTACTTTCAGACGCAGCAGGAACTTCTGGGTTTGGTCTATCCGTTCGCGAGATATGGGAGTTTGAAACTAAGAAATGGTTGAGAAGACAACAAATTTTTCGCACTTCTGCTGCTCCAAACGCTTAACCAGAATGGCCTAGGGAAAAAATACACATAACGTTGTAATCGGGCGAGTTTCTACTTTCAGATGCAATAGGAAATTTTGGGTCACGTCAATCCGTTCGCGAGATATGGGAGTTTGAAGCTAAGAAATGGTTGAGAAGACAACAAATTTTTCGCAATTCTGCTGCTCCAAACGCTTAACCAAAATGGCATAGGGAAAAAATACACATAACGTTGTAATCGGGCGAGTTTCTACTTTCAGATGCAATAGGAAATTTTGGGTCACGTCAATCCGTTCGCGAGATATGGGAGTTTGAAGCTAAGAAATGGTTGAGAAGACAACAAATTTTTCGCACTTCTGCTGCTCCAAACGCTTAACCAGAATGGCCTAGGGAAAAAATACACATACCGTTGTAATCGGGCTAGTTTCTACTTTCAGATGCAGTAGGAATTTTTGGGTTAGGTCAATCCGTTCGCGAGATATGGGAGTTTGAAGCCAAGAAATGGTTGAGAAGGCAAAAAACTTTTCGCAATTCTGCTGCTCCAAACGCTTAACCAGAATGGCCTAGGGAAAAAATACACATACCGTTGTAATCGGGCGAGTTTCTACTTTCAGATGCAATAGGAAATTTTGGGTCACGTCAATCCGTTCGCGAGATATGGGAGTTTGAAGCTAAGAAATGGTTGAGAAGACAACAAATTTTTCGCACTTCTGCTGCTCCAAACGCTTAACCAGAATGGCCTAGGGAAAAAATACACATACCGCTCTAATCGGGCGAGTTTCTACTTTCAGGTGCAATAGGAATTTTTGGGTTATGTCAATCCGTTCGCGAGATATGGGACTTTGAAGCCAAGAAATGGTTGAGAAGGCAAAAAAATTTTCGCAATTCTGCTGCTCCCTACACTTAACCAGAATGGCCTAGGGAAAAAATACAAATACCGTTGTAATCGGGCGAGTTTCTACTTTCAGATGCAATAGGAATTTTTGGGTTAGGTCAATCCGTTCGCGAGATATGGGAGTTTGAAGCCAAGAAATGGTTGAGAAGGCAAAAAATTTTTCGCAATTCTGCTGCTCCAAACGCTTAACCAGAATGGCCTAGGGAAAAAATACACATACCGTTGTAATCGGGTGAGTTTCTACTTTCAGATGCCATAGGAATTTTTGGGTTAGGTCAATCCGTTCGCGAGATATGGGAGTTTGAAGCCAAGAAATGGTTGAGAAGGCAAGAAATTTTTCGCAATTCTGCTGCTCCAAACGCTTAACCAGAATGGCGTAGGGAAAAAATACACACACCGTTGTAATCGGGCGAGTTGCTACTTTCAGATGCAACAGGTATCTTTGGGTTACGTCAATCCGTTCGCGAGATATGGGAGTTTGAAGCTAAGAAATGGTTGAGAAGACAACAAATTTTTCGCACTTCTGCTGCTCCAAACGCTTAACCAGAATGGCCTAGGGAAAAAATACGAATACCGTTGTAATCGGGCGAGCTTCTACTTTCAGACGCAGCAGGAATTTTTGGGTTTGGTCAATCCGTTCGCGAGATATGGGACTTTGAAACTAAGAAATGGTTGAGAAGGCAAAAATTTTTCGCAATTCTGCTGCTCCAAACGCTTAACCAGAATGCCCTCGGGAAAAAATACACATAACGTTGTAATGGGGCGAGTTTCTACTTTCAGACGCAGCAGGAACTTCTGGGTTTGGTCAATCCGTTCGCGAGATATGGGAGTTTGAAACTAAGAAATGGTTGAGAAGACAACAAATTTTTCGCAATTCTGCTGCTCCAAACGCTTAACCAGAATGGCCTAGGGAAAAAATACGCATACCGTTGTAATCGGGCGAGCTTCTACTTTCAGACGCAGCAGGAATTTTTGGGTATGGTCAATCCGTTCGCGAGATATGGGACTTTGAAACTAAGAAATGGTTGAGAAGGCAAAAATTTTTCGCAATTCTGCTGCTCCAAACGCTTAACCAGAATGCCCTCGGGAAAAAATACACATAACGTTGTAATGGGGCGAGTTTCTACTTTCAGACGCAGCAGGAACTTCTGGGTTTGGTCAATCCGTTCGCGAGATATGGGAGTTTGAAACGAAGAAATGGTTGAGAAGACAACAAATTTTTCGCAATTCTGCTGCTCCAAACGCTTAACCAGAATGGCCTAGGGAAAAAATACACATACCGTTGTAATCGGGTGAGTTTCTACTTTCAGATGCCATAGGAATTTTTGGGTTAGGTCAATCCGTTCGCGAGATATGGGAGTTTGAAGCCAAGAAATGGTTAAGAAGGCAAGAAATTTTTCGCAATTCTGCTGCTCCAAACGCTTAACCAGAATGGCCTAGGGAAAAAATACGCATACCGTTGTAATCGGGCGAGCTTCTACTTTCAGACGCAGCAGGAATTTTTGGGTTTGGTCAATCCGTTCGCGAGATATGGGACTTTGAAACTAAGAAAAGGTTGAGAAGGCAAAAAATTTTTCGCAATTCTGCTGCTCCAAACGCTTAACCAGAATGCCCTCGGGAAAAAATACACATAACGTTGTAATGGGGCGAGTTTCTACTTTCAGACGCAGCAGGAACTTCTGGGTTTGGTCAATCCGTTCGCGAGATATGGGAGTTTGAAACTAAGAAATGGTTGAGAAGACAACAAATTTTTCGCAATTCTGCTGCTCCAAACGCTTAACCAGAATGGCCTAGGGCAAAAATACACATACCGTTGTAATCGGGTGAGTTTCTACTTTCAGATGCCATAGGAATTTTTGGGTTAGGTCAATCCGTTCGCGAAATATGGGAGTTTGAAGCCAAGAAATGGTTAAGAAGGCAAGAAATTTTTCGCAATTCTGCTGCTCCAAACGCTTAACCAGAATGCCCTAGGGAAAAAATACGCATATCGTTGTAATCGGGCGAGTTCCTACTTTCAGACGCAGCAGGAACTTCTGGGTTTGGTCAATCCGTTCGCGAGATATGGGAGTTTGAAGCTAAGAAATGGTTGAGAAGACAACAAATTCTTCGCACTTCTGCTGCTCCAAACGCTTAACCAGAATGGCCTAGGGAAAAAATACACATAGCGTTGTAATCGGGCGAGTTTCTACTTTCAGACGCAACAGGAATTTTTGGGTTAGGATAATCCGTTCGCGAGATATGGGAGTTTGAAGCCAAGAAATGGTTGAGAAGGCAAAAAATTTTTCGCAATTCTGCTGCTCCAAACGCTTAACCAGAATGGCCTAGGGAAAAAATACACATACCGTTGTAATCGGGTGAGTTTCTACTTTCAGATGCCATAGGAATTTTTGGGTTAGGTCAATCCGTTCGCGAGATATGGGAGTTTGAAACTAAGAAATGGTTGAGAAGGCAAAAAATTTTTCGCAATTCTGCTGCTCCAAACGCTTAACCAGAATGCCCTCGGGAAAAAATACACATAACGTTGTAATGGGGCGAGTTTCTACTTTCAGACGCAGCAGGAACTTCTGGGTTTGGTCAATCCGTTCGCGAGATATGGGAGTTTGAAACTAAGAAACGGTTGAGAAGACAACAAATTTTTCGCTATTCTGCTGCTCCAAACGCTTAACCAGAATGGCCTAGGGAAAAAATACACATACCGTTGTAATCGGGTGAGTTTCTACTTTCAGATGCCATAGGAATTTTTGGGTTAGGTCAATCCGTTCGCGAGATATGGGAGTTTGAAGCCAAGAAATGGTTAAGAAGGCAAGAAATTTTTCGCAATTCTGCTGCTCCAAACGCTTAACCAGAATGCCCTAGGGAAAAAATACGCATATCGTTGTAATCGGGCGAGTTCCTACTTTCAGACGCAGCAGGAACTTCTGGGTTTGGTCAATCCGTTCGCGAGATATGGGAGTTTGAAACTAAGAAATGGTTGAGAAGACAACAAATTTTTCGCAATTCTGCTGCTCCAAACGCTTAACCAGAATGGCCTAGGGAAAAAATACACATACCGTTGTAATCGGGTGAGTTTCTTCTTTCAGATGCCATAGGAATTTTTGGGTTAGGTCAATCCGTTCGCGAGATATGGGAGTTTGAAGCCAAGAAATGGTTAAGAAGGCAAGAAATTTTTCGCAATTCTGCTGCTCCAAACGCTTAACCAGAATGGCCTAGGGAAAAAATACGCATACCGTTGTAATCGGGCGAGCTTCTACTTTCAGACGCAGCAGGAATTTTTGGGTTTGGTCAATCCGTTCGCGAGATATGGGACTTTGAAACTAAGAAATGGTTGAGAAGGCAAAAATTTTTCGCAATTCTGCTGCTCCAAACGCTTAACCAGAATGCCCTCGGGAAAAAATACACATAACGTTGTAATGGGGCGAGTTTCTACTTTCAGACGCAGCAGGAACTTCTGGGTTTGGTCAATCCGTTCGCGAGATATGGGAGTTTGAAACTAAGAAATGGTTGAGAAGACAACAAATTTTTCGCAATTCTGCTGCTCCAAACGCTTAACCAGAATGGCCTAGGGAAAAAATACACATACCGTTGTAATCGGGTGAGTTTCTTCTTTCAGATGCCATAGGAATTTTTGGGTTAGGTCAATCCGTTCGCGAGATATGGGAGTTTGAAGCCAAGAAATGGTTAAGAAGGCAAGAAATTTTTCGCAATTCTGCTGCTCCAAACGCTTAACCAGAATGGCCTAGGGAAAAAATACGCATACCGTTGTAATCGGGCGAGCTTCTACTTTCAGACGCAGCAGGAATTTTTGGGTTTGGTCAATCCGTTCGCGAGATATGGGACTTTGAAACTAAGAAATGGTTGAGAAGGCAAAAAATTTTTCGCAATTCTGCTGCTCCAAACGCTTAACCAGAATGCCCTCGGGAAAAAATACACATACCGTTGTAATCGGGCGAGTTTCTACTTTCAGACGCAGCAGGAACTTCTGGGTTTGGTCAATCCGTTCGCGAGATATGGGAGTTTGAAACTAAGAAATGGTTGAGAAGACAACAAATTTTTCGCAATTCTGATGCTCCAAACGCTTAACCAGAATGGCCTAGGGAAAAAATACACATACCGTTGTAATCGGGTGAGTTTCTACTTTCAGATGCCATAGGAATTTTTGGGTTAGGTCAATCCGTTCGCGAGATATGGGAGATTGAAGCCAAGAAATGGTTAAGAAGGCAAGAAATTTTTCGCAATTCTGCTGCTCCAAACGCTTAACCAGAATGCCCTAGGGAAAAAATACGCATATCGTTGTAATCGGGCGAGTTCCTACTTTCAGACGCAGCAGGAACTTCTGGGTTTGGTCAATCCGTTCGCGAGATATGGGAGTTTGAAGCTAAGAAATGGTTGAGAAGACAACAAATTCTTCGCACTTCTGCTGCTCCAAACGCTTAACCAGAATGGCCTAGGGAAAAAATACACATAGCGTTGTAATCGGGCGAGTTTCTACTTTCAGACGCAACAGGAATTTTTGGGTTAGGATAATCCGTTCGCGAGATATGGGAGTTTGAAGCCAAGAAATGGTTGAGAAGGCAAAAAATTTTTCGCAATTCTGCTGCTCCAAACGCTTAACCAGAATGGCCTAGGGAAAAAATACACATACCGTTGTAATCGGGCGAGTTTCTACTTTCAGATGCAACAGGAATTTTTGGGTTAGGTCAATCCGTTCGCGAGATATGGGAGTTTGAAGCCAAGAAATGGTTGAGAAGGCAAAAAATTTTTCGCAATTCTGCTGCTCCAAGCGCTTAACCAGAATGCCCTAGGGAAAAAATACGCAGATCGTTGTAATCGGGCGAGTTCCTACTTTCAGACGCAGCAGGAACTTCTGGGTTTGGTCAATCCGTTCGCGAGATATGGGAGTTTGAAGCTAAGAAATGGTTGAGAAGACAACAAATTCTTCGCACTTCTGCTGCTCCAAACGCTTAACCAGAATGGCCTAGGGAAAAAATACACATAGCGTTGTAATCGGGTGAGTTTCTACTTTCAGATGCCATAGGAATTTTTTGGTTAGGTCAATCCGTTCGCGAGATATGGGAGTTTGAAGCCAAGAAATGGTTAAGAAGGCAAGAAATTTTTCGCAATTCTGCTGCTCCAAACGCTTAACCAGAATGGCCTAGGGAAAAAATACGCATACCGTTGTAATCGGGCGAGCTTCTACTTTCAGACGCAGCAGGAATTTTTGGGTTTGGTCAATCCGTTCGCGAGATATGGGACTTTGAAACTAAGAAATGGTTGAGAAGGCAAAAAATTTTTCGCAATTCTGCTGCTCCAAACGCTTAACCAGAATGCCCTCGGGAAAAAATACACATAACGTTGTAATGGGGTGAGTTTCTACTTTCAGACGCAGCAGGAACTTCTGGGTTTGGTCAATCCGTTCGCGAGATATGGGAGTTTGAAACTAAGAAATGGTTGAGAAGACAACAAATTTTTCGCAATTCTGCTGCTCCAAACGCTTAACCAGAATGGCCTAGGGAAAAAATACACATACCGTTGTAATCGGGTGAGTTTCTACTTTCAGATGCCATAGGAATTTTTGGGTTAGGTCAATCCGTTCGCGAGATATGGGAGTTTGAAGTCAAGAAATGGTTAAGAAGGCAAGAAATTTTTCGCAATTCTGCTGCTCCAAGCGCTTAACCAGAATGCCCTAGGGAAAAAATACGCATATCGTTGTAATCGGGCGAGTTCCTACTTCCAGACGCAGCAGGAGCTTCTGGGTTTGGTCAATCCGTTCGCGAGATATGGGAGTTTGAAGCTAAGAAATGGTTGAGAAGACAACAAGTTCTTCGCACTTCTGCTGCTCCAAACGCTTAACCAGAATGGCCTAGGGAAAAAATACACATAGCGTTGTAATCGGGCGAGTTTCTACTTTCAGACGCATCAGGAATTTTTGGGTTAGGTCAATCCGTTCGCGAGATATGGGAGTTTGAAACCAAGAAATGGTTGAGAATTCAAAAAATTTTTCGCACTTCTGCTGCTCCAAACGCTTAACCAGAATGGCCTAGGGAAAAAATACGCATACCGTTGTAATCGGGCGTGTTTCTACTTTCAGACGCAGCAGGAACTTCTGGGTTTTGTCAATCCGTTCGGGAGATATGGGAGTTTGAAGCCAAGAAATGGTTGAGAAGGCAAAAAATTTTTCGCACTTCTGCTGCTCCAAACACTTAACCAGAATGGCCTAGGGAAAAAATACGCATACCGTTGTAATCGGGCGTGTTTCTACTTTCAGAGGCAGCAGGAATTTTTGGGTTCGGTCAATCCGTTCGCGAGATATGGGACTTTGAAGCTAAGAAATGGTTGAGAAGACAACAAATTTTTCGCACTTCTGCTGCTCCAAACGCTTAACCAGAATGGCCTAGGGAAAAAATACGCATACCGTTGTAATCGGGCGAGCTTCTACTTTCAGACGCAGCAGGAATTTTTGGGTTTGGTCAATCCGTTTGCGAGATATGGGACTTTCAAACTAAGGAATGGTTGAGAAGGCAAACAGTTTTTCGCAATTCTGCTGCTCCAAACGCTTAACCAGAATGGCCTAGGGAAAAAATACACATAGCGTTGTAATCGGGTGAGTTTCTACTTTCAGATGCCATAGGAATTTTTTGGTTAGGTCAATCCGTTCGCGAGATATGGGAGTTTGAAGCCAAGAAATGGTTGAGAAGGCAAAAAATTTTTCGCAATTCTGCTGCTCCAAACGCTTAACCAGAATGCCCTAGGGAAAAAATACACATACCAATGTAGTCGGGCGAGTTTCAACTTTCAGATGCAATAGGAATTTTTGGGTTAGGTCAATCCGTTCGCGAGATATGGGAGTTTGAAGCCAAGAAATGGTTGAGAAGGCAAGAAATTGTTCGCAATTCTGCTGCTCCAAACGCTTAACCAGAATGGCGTAGGGAAAAAATACACACACCGTTGTAATCGGGCGAGTTTCTACTTTCAGATGCAACAGGAATCTTTGGGTTACGTCAATCCGTTCGCGAGATATGGGAGTTTGAAGCTAAGAAATGGTTGAGAAGACAACAAATTTTTCGCACTTCTGCTGCTCCAAACGCTTAACCAGAATGGCCTAGGGAAAAAATACACATAACGTTGTAATCGGGCGAGTTTCTACTTTCAGATGTAATAGGAAATTTTGGGTCACGTCAATCCGTTCGCGAGATATGGGAGTTTGAAGCTAAGAAATGGTTGAGAAGACAACAAATTTTTCGCACTTCTGCTGCTCCAAACGCTTAACCAGAATGGCCTAGGGAAAAAATACACATACCGCTCTAATCGGGCGAGTTTCTACTTTCAGGTGCAATAGGAATTTTTGGGTTATGTCAATCCGTTCGCGAGATATGGGACTTTGAAGCCAAGAAATGGTTGAGAAGGCAAAAAAATTTTCGCAATTCTGCTGCTCCATACACTTAACCAGAATGGCCTAGGGAAAAAATACAAATACCGTTGTAATCAGGCGTGTTTCTACTTTCAGATGCAATAGGAATTTTTGGGTTAGGTCAATCCGTTCGCGAGATATGGGAGTTTGAAGCCAAGAAATGGTTGAGAAGGCAAAAAATTTTTCGCAATTCTCTTGCTCCAAACGCTTAACCAGAATGGCCTAGGGAAAAAATACGCATATCGTTATAATCGGGCGAGTTTCTACTTTCAGACGCAGCAGGAATTTTTGGGTTTGGTCAATCCGTTCGCGAGATATGGGAGTTTGAAGCTAAGAAATGGTTGAGAAGACAACAAATTTTTCGCAATTCTGCTGCTCCAAACGCTTAACCAGAATGGACTAGGGAAAAAATACACATACCGTTGTAATCGGGCGAGTTTCTACTTTCACACGCAACAGGAATTTTTGGGTTAGGTCTATCCGTTCGCGAGATATGGGAGTTTGAAGCCAAGAAATGGTTGAGAAGGCATACAATTTTTCGCAATTCTGCTGATCCAAACGCTTAACCAGAATGCCCTAGGGAAAAAATACACATACCAATGTAGTCGGGCGAGTTTCAACTTTCAGATGCAATAGGAATTTTTGGGTTAGGTCAATCCGTTCGCGAGATATGGGAGTTTGAAGACAAGAAATGGTTGAGAAGGCAAAAAACTTTTCGCAATTCTGCTTCTCCAAACGCTTAACCAGAATGGCCTAGGGAAAGAATACACATACCGTTGTAATCGGGCGAGTTTCTACTTGCAGATACAATAGGAATTTTTGGGTTAGGTCAATCCGTTCGCGAGATATGGGAGTTTGAAGCTAAGAAATGGTTGAGAAGGCAAAAAATTTTTCGCAATTCTGCCGCGACAAACGCTTAACCAGAATGACCTAGGGAAAAAATACACATACCGTTGTAATCGGGCGAGTTTCTACTTTCAGACGCAGCAGGAACTTCTGGGTTTGGTCAATCCGTTCGCGAGATATGGGAGTTTGAAGCTAAGAAATGGTTGAGAAGACAACAAATTTTTCGCACTTCTGCTGCTCCAAACGCTTAACCAGAATGGCCTAGGGAAAAAATACACATAACGTTGTAATCGGGCGAGTTTCTACTTTCAGATGCAATAGGAAATTTTGGGTCACGTCTATCCGTTCGCGAGATATGGGAGTTTGAAGCTAAGAAATGGTTGAGAAGACAACAAATTTTTCGCACTTCTGCTGCTACAAACGCTTAACCAGAATGGCCTAGGGAAAAAATACACATACCGTTGTAATCGGGCGAGTTTCTACTTTCAGATACAATAGGAATTTTTGGGTTAGGTCAATCCGTTCGCGAGATATGGGAGTTTGAAGCTAAGAAATGGTTGAGAAGGCAAAAAATTTTTCGCAATTCTGCCGCGCCAAACGCTTAACCAGAATGGCCTAGGGAAAAAATACACATACCGTTGTAATCGGGCGAGTTTCTACTTGCAGATACAATAGGAATTTTTGGGTTAGGTCAATCCGTTCGCGAGATATGGGAGTTTGAAGCTAAGAAATGGTTGAGAAAGCAAAAAATTTTTCGCAATTCTGCCGCGACAAACGCTTAACCAGAATGGCCTAGGGAAAAAATACACATACCGTTGTAATCGGGCGAGTTTCTACTTTCAGACGCAGCAGGAACTTCTGGGTTTGGTCAATCCGTTCGCGAGATATGGGAGTTTGAAGCTAAGAAATGGTTGAGAAGACAACAAATTTTTCGCACTTCTGCTGCTCCAAACGCTTAACCAGAATGGCCTAGGGAAAAAATACACATAACGTTGTAATCGGGCGAGTTTCTACTTTCAGATGTAATAGGAAATTTTGGGTCACGTCAATCCGTTCGCGAGATATGGGAGTTTGAAGCTAAGAAATGGTTGAGAAGACAACAAATTTTTCGCACTTCTGCTGCTCCAAACGCTTAACCAGAATGGCCTAGGGAAAAAATACACATACCGCTCTAATCGGGCGAGTTTCTACTTTCAGGTGCAATAGGAATTTTTGGGTTATGTCAATCCGTTCGCGAGATATGGGACTTTGAAGCCAAGAAATGGTTGAGAAGGCAAAAAAATTTTCGCAATTCTGCTGCTCCATACACTTAACCAGAATGGCCTAGGGAAAAAATACAAATACCGTTGTAATCGGGCGTGTTTCTACTTTCAGATGCAATAGGAATTTTTGGGTTAGGTCAATCCGTTCGCGAGATATGGGAGTTTGAAGCCAAGAAATGGTTGAGAAGGCAAAAAATTTTTCGCAATTCTCTTGCTCCAAACGCTTAACCAGAATGGCCTAGGGAAAAAATACACATACCGTTGTAATCGGGTGAGTTTCTACTTTCAGATGCCATAGGAATTTTTGGGTTAGGTCAATCCGTTCGCGAGATATGGGAGTTTGAAGCCAAGAAATGGTTGAGAAGGCAAGAAATTTTTCGCAATTCTGCTGCTCCAAACGCTTAACCAGAATGGCGTAGGGAAAAAATACACATACCGTTGTAATCGGGCGAGTTTCTACTTTCAGATGCAACAGGACTCTCGGGTTACGTCAATCCGTTCGCGAGATATGGGAGTTTGAAGCTAAGAAATGGTTGAGAAGACAACAAATTTTTCGCACTTCTGCTGCTCCAAACGCTTAACCAGAATGGCCTAGGGAAAAAATACACATACCGTTGTAATCGGGCGAGTTTCTACTTTCAGATACAATAGGAATTTTTGGGTTAGGTCAATCCGTTCGCGAGATATGGGAGTTTGAAACTAGGAAATGGTTGAGAAGACAACAAATTTTTCGCACTTCTGCTGCTCCAAACGCTTAACCAGAATGGCCTAGGGAAAAAATACACATAACGTTGTAATCGGGCGAGTTTCTACTTTCAGATGCAATAGGAAATTTTGGGTCACGTCAATCCGTTCGCGAGATATGGGAGTTTGAAGCGAAGAAATGGTTGAGAAGACAACAAATTTTTCGCAATTCTGCTGCTCCAAACGCTTAACCAGAATGGCCTAGGGAAAAAATACACATACCGTTGTAATCGGGCGAGTTTCTACTTTCAGATGCAATAGGAAATTTTGGGTCACGTCAATCCGTTCGCGAGATATGGGAGTTTGAAGCTAAGAAATGGTTGAGAAGACAACAAATTTTTCGCACTTCTGCTGCTCCAAACGCTTAACCAGAATGGCCTAGGGAAAAAATACACATACCGCTCTAATCGGGCGAGTTTCTACTTTCAGGTGCAATAGGAATTTTTGGGTTATGTCAATCCGTTCGCGAGATATGGGACTTTGAAGCCAAGAAATGGTTGAGAAGGCAAAAAAATTTTCGCAATTCTGCTGCTCCATACACTTAACCAGAATGGCCTAGGGAAAAAATACAAATACCGTTGTAATCGGGCGAGTTTCTACTTTCAGATGCAATAGGAATTTTTGGGTTAGGTCAATCCGTTCGCGAGATATGGGAGTTTGAAGCCAAGAAATGGTTGAGAAGGCAAAAAATTTTTCGCACTTCTGCTGCTCCAAACGCTTAACCAGAATGGCCTAGGGAAAAAATACACATACCGTTGTAATCGGGCGAGATTCTACTTTCAGATACAATGGGAATTTTTGGGTTAGGTCAATCCGTTCGCGCGATATGGGAGTTTGAAGCTAAGAAATGGTTGAGAAGGCAAAAAATTTTTCGCAATTCTGCCGCGTCAAACGCTTAACCAGAATGGCCTAGGGAAAAAATACACATACCGTTGTAATCGGGCGAGTTTCTACTTGCAGATACAATAGGAATTTTTGGGTTAGGTCAATCCGTTCGCGAGATATGGGAGTTTGAATCTAAGAAATGGTTGAGAAAGCAAAAAATTTTTCGCAATTCTGCCGCGACAAACGCTTAACCAGAATGGCCTAGGGAAAAAATACACATAACGTTGTAATCGGGCGAGTTTCTACTTTCAGATGCAATAGGAAATTTTGGGTCACGTCAATCCGTTCGCGAGATATGGGAGTTTGAAGCTAAGAAATGGTTGAGAAGGCAACAAATTTTTCGCACTTCTGCTGCTCCAAACGCTTAACCAGAATGGCCTAGGGAAAAAATACACATAACGTTATAATCGGGCGAGTTTCTACTTTCAGATGCAATAGGAAATTTTGGGTCACGTCAATCCGTTCGCGAGATATGGGAGTTTGAAGCTAAGAAATGGTTGAGAAGACAACAAATTTTTCGCACTTCTGCTGCTCCAAACGCTTAACCAGAATGGCCTAGGGAAAAAATACACATACCGCTCTAATCGGGCGAGTTTCTACTTTCAGGTGCAATAGGAATTTTTGGGTTATGTCAATCCGTTCGCGTGATATGGGACTTTGAAGCCAAGAAATGGTTGAGAAGGCAAAAAAATTTTCGCAACTCTGCTGCTCCAAACGCTTAACCAGAATGGCGTAGGGAAAAAATACACATACCGTTGTAATCGGGCGAGTTTCTACTTTCAGATGCAACAGGAATCTTTGGGTTACGTCAATCCGTTCGCGAGATATGGGAGTTTGAAGCTAAGAAATGGTTGAGAAGACAACAAATTTTTCGCACTTCTGCTGCTCCAAACGCTTAACCAGAATGGCCTAGGGAAAAAATACACATACCGTTGTAATCGGGTGAGTTTCTACTTTCAGACGCCATAGGAATTTTTGGGTTAGGTCAATCCGTTCGCGAGATATGGGAGTTTGAAGCCAAGAAATGGTTGAGAAGGCAAGAAATTTTTCGCAATTCTGCTGCTCCAAACGCTTAACCAGAATGGCGTAGGGAAAAAATACACATACCGTTGTAATCGGGCGAGTTTCTACTTTCAGATGCAACAGGAATCTTTGGGTTACGTCAATCCGTTCGCGAGATATGGGAGTTTGAAGCTAAGAAATGGTTGAGAAGACAACAAATTTTTCGCACTTCTGCTGCTCCAAACGCTTAACCAGAATGGCCTAGGGAAAAAATACGCATACCGTTGTAATCGGGCGTGTTTCTACTTTCAGACGCAGCAGGAACTTCTGGGTTTGGTCAATCCGTTCGCGAGATATGGGAGTTTGAAGCTAAGAAATGGTTGAGAAGACAACAAATTCTTCGCACTTCTGCTGCTCCAAACGCTTAACCAGAATGGCGTAGGGAAAAAATACACATACCGTTGTAATCGGGCGAGCTTCTACTTTCAGACGCAGCAGGAATTTTTGGGTTTGGTCAATCCGTTCGCGAGATATGGGACTTTGAAACTAAGAAATGGTTGAGAAGGCAAAAAATTTTTCGTAATTCTGCTGCTCCAAACGCTTAACCAGAATGCCCTCGGGAAAAAATACACATAACGTTGTAATGGGGTGAGTTTCTACTTTCAGACGCAGCAGGAACTTCTGGGTTTGGTCAATCCGTTCGCGAGATATGGGAGTTTGAAACTAAGAAATGGTTGAGAAGACAACAAATTTTTCGCAATTCTGCTGCTCCAAACGCTTAACCAGAATGGCCTAGGGAAAAAATACACATACCGTTGTAATCGGGTGAGTTTCTACTTTCAGATGCCATAGGAATTTTTGGGTTAGGTCAATCCGTTCGCGAGATATGGGAGTTTGAAGCCAAGAAATGGTTAAGAAGGCAAGAAATTTTTCGCAATTCTGCTGCTCCAAGCGCTTAACCAGAATGCCCTAGGGAAAAAATACGCATATCGTTGTAATCGGGCGAGTTCCTACTTTCAGACGCAGCAGGAACTTCTGGGTTTGGTCAATCCGTTCGCGAGATATGGGAGTTTGAAGCTAAGAAATGGTTGAGAAGACAACAAATTCTTCGCACTTCTGCTGCTCCAAACGCTTAACCAGAATGGCCTAGGGAAAAAATACACATAGCGTTGTAATCGGGCGAGGTTCTACTTTCAGACGCATCAGGAATTTTTGGGTTAGGTCAATCCGTTCGCGAGATATGGGAGTTTGAAACCAAGAAATGGTTGAGAAGGCAAAAAATTTTTCGCACTTCTGCTGCTCCAAACGCTTAACCAGAATGGCCTAGGGAAAAAATACGCATACCGTTGTAATCGGGCGTGTTTCTACTTTCAGACGCAGCAGGAACTTCTGGGTTTGGTCAATCCGTTCGCGAGATATGGGAGTTTGAAGCTAAGAAATGGTTGAGAAGACAACAAATTCTTCGCACTTCTGCTGCTCCAAACGCTTAACCAGAATGGCCTAGGGAAAAAATACACATAGCGTTGTAATCGGGCGAGTTTCTACTTTCAGACGCAACAGGAATTTTTGGGTTAGGTCAATCCGTTCGCGAGATATGGGAGTTTGAAGCTAAGAAATGGTTGAGAAGACAACAAATTTTTCGCACTTCTGCTGCTCCAAACGCTTAACCAGAATGGCCTCGGGAAAAAATACACATACCGTTGTAATGGGGCGAGTTTCTACTTTCAGATGCAACAGGAATTTTTGGGTTAGGTCAATCCGTTCGCGAGATATGGGAGTTTGAAGCCAAGAAATGGTTGAGAAGGCAAAAAATTTTTCGCACTTCTGCTGCTCCAAACACTTAACCAGAGTGGCCTAGGGAAAAAATACGCATACCGTTGTAATCGGGCGTGTTTCTGCTTTCAGAGGCAGCAGGAATTTTTGGGTTCGGTCAATCCGTTCGCGAGATATGGGACTTTGAAGCTAAGAAATGGTTGAGAAGACAACAAATTTTTCGCACTTCTGCTGCTCCAAACGCTTAACCAGAATGGCCTAGGGAAAAAATACGCATACCGTTGTAATCGGGCGAGCTTCTACTTTCAGACGCAGCAGGAATTTTTGGGTTATGTCAATCCGTTCGCGAGATATGGGACTTTGAAGCCAAGAAATGGTTGAGAAGGCAAAAAAATTTTCGCAATTCTGCTGCTCCATACACTTAACCAGAATGGCCTAGGGAAAAAATACAAATACCGTTGTAATCGGGCGAGTTTCTACTTTCAGATGCAATAGGAATTTTTGGGTTAGGTCAATCCGTTCGCGAGATATGGGAGTTTGAAGCCAAGAAATGGTTGAGAAGGCAAAAAATTTTTCGCACTTCTGCTGCTCCAAACGCTTAACCAGAATGGCCTAGGGAAAAAATACACATACCGTTGTAATCGGGCGAGATTCTACTTTCAGATACAATAGGAATTTTTGGGTTAGGTCAATCCGTTCGCGCGATATGGGAGTTTGAAGCTAAGAAATGGTTGAGAAGGCAAAAAATTTTTCGCAATTCTGCCGCGCCAAACGCTTAACCAGAATGGCCTAGGGAAAAAATACACATACCGTTGTAATCGGGCGAGTTTCTACTTGCAGATACAATAGGAATTTTTGGGTTAGGTCAATCCGTTCGCGAGAGATGGGAGTTTGAATCTAAGAAATGGTTGAGAAAGCAAAAAATTTTTCGCAATTCTGCCGCGACAAACGCTTAACCAGAATGGCCTAGGGAAAAAATACACATAACGTTGTAATCGGGCGAGTTTCTACTTTCAGATGCAATAGGAAATTTTGGGTCACGTCAATCCGTTCGCGAGATATGGGAGTTTGAAGCTAAGAAATGGTTGAGAAGGCAACAAATTTTTCGCACTTCTGCTGCTCCAAACGCTTAACCAGAATGGCCTAGGGAAAAAATACACATAACGTTATAATCGGGCGAGTTTCTACTTTCAGATGCAATAGGAAATTTTGGGTCACGTCAATCCGTTCGCGAGATATGGGAGTTTGAAGCTAAGAAATGGTTGAGAAGACAACAAATTTTTCGCACTTCTGCTGCTCCAAACGCTTAACCAGAATGGCCTAGGGAAAAAATACACATACCGCTCTAATCGGGCGAGTTTCTACTTTCAGGTGCAATAGGAATTTTTGGGTTATGTCAATCCGTTCGCGTGATATGGGACTTTGAAGCCAAGAAATGGTTGAGAAGGCAAAAAAATTTTCGCAACTCTGCTGCTCCAAACGCTTAACCAGAATGGCGTAGGGAAAAAATACACATACCGTTGTAATCGGGCGAGTTTCTACTTTCAGATGCAACAGGAATCTTTGGGTTACGTCAATCCGTTCGCGAGATATGGGAGTTTGAAGCTAAGAAATGGTTGAGAAGACAACAAATTTTTCGCACTTCTGCTGCTCCAAACGCTTAACCAGAATGGCCTAGGGAAAAAATACACATACCGTTGTAATCGGGTGAGTTTCTACTTTCAGACGCCATAGGAATTTTTGGGTTAGGTCAATCCGTTCGCGAGATATGGGAGTTTGAAGCCAAGAAATGGTTGAGAAGGCAAGAAATTTTTCGCAATTCTGCTGCTCCAAACGCTTAACCAGAATGGCGTAGGGAAAAAATACACATACCGTTGTAATCGGGCGAGTTTCTACTTTCAGATGCAACAGGAATCTTTGGGTTACGTCAATCCGTTCGCGAGATATGGGAGTTTGAAGCTAAGAAATGGTTGAGAAGACAACAAATTTTTCGCACTTCTGCTGCTCCAAACGCTTAACCAGAATGGCCTAGGGAAAAAATACGCATACCGTTGTAATCGGGCGTGTTTCTACTTTCAGACGCAGCAGGAACTTCTGGGTTTGGTCAATCCGTTCGCGAGATATGGGAGTTTGAAGCTAAGAAATGGTTGAGAAGACAACAAATTCTTCGCACTTCTGCTGCTCCAAACGCTTAACCAGAATGGCCTAGGGAAAAAATACTCATACCGTTGTAATCGGGTGAGTTTCTACTTTCAGATGCCATAGGAATTTTTGGGTTAGGTCAATCCGTTCGCGAGATATTGGAGTTTGAAGCCAAGAAATGGTTAAGAAGGCAAGAAATTTTTCGCAATTCTGCTGCTCCAAACGCTTAACCAGAATGGCCTAGGGAAAAAATACGCATACCGTTGTAATCGGGCGAGCTTCTACTTTCAGACGCAGCAGGAATTTTTGGGTTTGGTCAATCCGTTCGCGAGATATGGGACTTTGAAACTAAGAAATGGTTGAGAAGGCAAAAAATTTTTCGTAATTCTGCTGCTCCAAACGCTTAACCAGAATGCCCTCGGGAAAAAATACACATAACGTTGTAATGGGGTGAGTTTCTACTTTCAGACGCAGCAGGAACTTCTGGGTTTGGTCAATCCGTTCGCGAGATATGGGAGTTTGAAACTAAGAAATGGTTGAGAAGACAACAAATTTTTCGCAATTCTGCTGCTCCAAACGCTTAACCAGAATGGCCTAGGGAAAAAATACACATACCGTTGTAATCGGGTGAGTTTCTACTTTCAGATGCCATAGGAATTTTTGGGTTAGGTCAATCCGTTCGCGAGATATGGGAGTTTGAATCCAAGAAATGGTTAAGAAGGCAAGAAATTTTTCGCAATTCTGCTGCTCCAAGCGCTTAACCAGAATGCCCTAGGGAAAAAATACGCATATCGTTGTAATCGGGCGAGTTCCTACTTTCAGACGCAGCAGGAACTTCTGGGTTTGGTCAATCCGTTCGCGAGATATGGGAGTTTGAAGCTAAGAAATGGTTGAGAAGACAACAAATTCTTCGCACTTCTGCTGCTCCAAACGCTTAACCAGAATGGCCTAGGGAAAAAATACACATAGCGTTGTAATCGGGCGAGGTTCTACTTTCAGACGCATCAGGAATTTTTGGGTTAGGTCAATCCGTTCGCGAGATATGGGAGTTTGAAACCAAGAAATGGTTGAGAAGGCAAAAAATTTTTCGCACCTCTGCTGCTCCAAACGCTTAACCAGAATGGCCTAGGGAAAAAATACGCATACCGTTGTAATCGGGCGTGTTTCTACTTTCAGACGCAGCAGGAACTTCTGGGTTTGGTCAATCCGTTCGCGAGATATGGGAGTTTGAAGCTAAGAAATGGTTGAGAAGACAACAAATTCTTCGCACTTCTGCTGCTCCAAACGCTTAACCAGAATGGCCTAGGGAAAAAATACACATAGCGTTGTAATCGGGCGAGTTTCTACTTTCAGACGCAACAGGAATTTTTGGGTTAGGTCAATCCGTTCGCGAGATATGGGAGTTTGAAGCTAAGAAATGGTTGAGAAGACAACAAATTTTTCGCACTTCTGCTGCTCCAAACGCTTAACCAGAATGGCCTCGGGAAAAAATACACATACCGTTGTAATGGGGCGAGTTTCTACTTTCAGATGCAACAGGAATTTTTGGGTTAGGTCAATCCGTTCGCGAGATATGGGAGTTTGAAGCCAAGAAATGGTTGAGAAGGCAAAAAATTTTTCGCACTTCTGCTGCTCCAAACACTTAACCAGAGTGGCCTAGGGAAAAAATACGCATACCGTTGTAATCGGGCGTGTTTCTGCTTTCAGAGGCAGCAGGAATTTTTGGGTTCGGTCAATCCGTTCGCGAGATATGGGACTTTGAAGCTAAGAAATGGTTGAGAAGACAACAAATTTTTCGCACTTCTGCTGCTCCAAACGCTTAACCAGAATGGCCTAGGGAAAAAATACGCATACCGTTGTAATCGGGCGAGCTTCTACTTTCAGACGCAGCAGGAATTTTTGGGTTTGGTCAATCCGTTCGCGAGATATGGGACTTTGAAACTAAGAAATGGTTGAGAAGGCAAACAATTTTTCGCAATTCTGCTGCTCCAAACGCTTAACCAGAATGGCCTCGGGAAAAAATACACATAACGTTGTAATGGGGCGAGTTTCTACTTTCAGATGCAATAGGAATTTTTGGGTTAGGTCAATCCGTTCGCGAGATATGGGAGTTTGAAGCTAAGAAATGGTTGAGAAGACAATAAATTTTTCGCACATCTGCTGCTCCAATCGCTTAACCAGAATGGACTAGGGAAAAAATACACATACCGTTGTAATCGGGCGAGTTTCTACTTTCACACGCAACAGGAATTTTTGGGTTAGGTCTATCCGTTCGCGAGATATGGGAGTTTGAAGCTAAGAAATGGTTGAGAAGACAACAAATTTTTCGCAATTCTGCTGCTCCAAACGCTTAACCAGAATGGACTAGGGAAAAAATACACATACCGTTGTAATCGGGCGAGTTTCTACTTTCACACGCAACAGGAATTTTTGGGTTAGGTCTATCCGTTCGCGAGATATGGGAGTTTGAAGCCAAGAAATGGTTGAGAAGGCATACAATTTTTCGCAATTCTGCTGATCCAAACGCTTAACCAGAATGCCCTAGGGAAAAAATACACATACCAATGTAGTCGGGCGAGTTTCAACTTTCAGATGCAATAGGAATTTTTGGGTTAGGTCAATCCGTTCGCGAGATATGGGAGTTTGAAGACAAGAAATGGTTGAGAAGGCAAAAAATTTTTCGCAATTCTGCTGCTCCAAACGCTTAACCAGAATGGCCTAGGGAAAAAATACACATAGCGTTGTAATCGGGCGAGTTTCTACTTTCAGACGCAACAGGAATTTTTGGGTTAGGTCAATCCGTTCGCGAGATATGGGACTTTGAAACTAAGAAATGGTTGAGAAGGCAAAAAATTTTTCGTAATTCTGCTGCTCCAAACGCTTAACCAGAATGCCCTCGGGAAAAAATACACATAACGTTGTAATGGGGTGAGTTTCTACTTTCAGACGCAGCAGGAACTTCTGGGTTTGGTCAATCCGTTCGCGAGATATGGGAGTTTGAAACTAAGAAATGGTTGAGAAGACAACAAATTTTTCGCAATTCTGCTGCTCCAAACGCTTAACCAGAATGGCCTAGGGAAAAAATACACATACCGTTGTAATCGGGTGAGTTTCTACTTTCAGATGCCATAGGAATTTTTGGGTTAGGTCAATCCGTTCGCGAGATATGGGAGTTTGAAGCCAAGAAATGGTTGAGAAGGCAAGAAATTTTTCGCAATTCTGCTGCTCCAAGCGCTTAACCAGAATGCCCTAGGGAAAAAATACGCATATCGTTGTAATCGGGCGAGTTCCTACTTTCAGACGCAGCAGGAACTTCTGGGTTTGGTCAATCCGTTCGCGAGATATGGGAGTTTGAAGCTAAGAAATGGTTGAGAAGACAACAAATTCTTCGCACTTCTGCTGCTCCAAACGCTTAACCAGAATGGCCTAGGGAAAAAATACACATAGCGTTGTAATCGGGCGAGGTTCTACTTTCAGACGCATCAGGAATTTTTGGGTTAGGTCAATCCGTTCGCGAGATATGGGAGTTTGAAACCAAGAAATGGTTGAGAAGGCAAAAAAATTTTCGCACTTCTGCTGCTCCAAACGCTTAACCAGAATGGCCTAGGGAAAAAATACGCATACCGTTGTAATCGGGCGTGTTTCTACTTTCAGACGCAGCAGGAACTTCTGGGTTTGGTCAATCCGTTCGCGAGATATGGGA
This sequence comes from Ptiloglossa arizonensis, assembly GCF_051014685.1. Classification (NCBI taxonomy): domain Eukaryota; kingdom Metazoa; phylum Arthropoda; class Insecta; order Hymenoptera; family Colletidae; genus Ptiloglossa; species Ptiloglossa arizonensis. The sequence continues at coordinate 74,307 of NW_027478711.1, forward strand.
GTTTGAAGCTAAGAAATGGTTGAGAAGACAACAAATTCTTCGCACTTCTGCTGCTCCAAACGCTTAACCAGAATGGCCTAGGGAAAAAATACACATAGCGTTGTAATCGGTCGAGTTTCTACTTTCAGACGCAACAGGAATTTTTGGGTTAGGTCAATCCGTTCGCGAGATATGGGAGTTTGAAGCTAAGAAATGGTTGAGAAGACAACAAATTTTTCGCACTTCTGCTGCTCCAAACGCTTAACCAGAATGGCCTCGGGAAAAAATACACATACCGTTGTAATGGGGCGAGTTTCTTCTTTCAGATGCAACAGGAATTTTTGGGTTAGGTCAATCCGTTCGCGAGATATGGGAGTTTGAAGCCAAGAAATGGTTGAGAAGGCAAAAAATTTTTCGCACTTCTGCTGTTCCAAACACTTAACCAGAGTGGCCTAGGGAAAAAATACGCATACCGTTGTAATCGGGCGTGTTTCTGCTTTCAGAGGCAGCAGGAATTTTTGGGTTCGGTCAATCCGTTCGCGAGATATGGGACTTTGAAGCTAAGTAATGGTTGAGAAGACAACAAATTTTTCGCACTTCTGCTGCTCCAAACGCTTAACCAGAATGGCCTAGGGAAAAAATACACATAACGTTGTAATCGGGCGAGTTTCTACTTTCAGATGTAATAGGAAATTTTGGGTCACGTCAATCCGTTCGCGAGATATGGGAGTTTGAAGCTAAGAAATGGTTGAGAAGACAACAAATTTTTCGCACTTCTGCTGCTCCAAACGCTTAACCAGAATGGCCTAGGGAAAAAATACACATAGCGTTGTAATCGGGCGAGTTTCTACTTTCAGACGCAACAGGAATTTTTGGGTTAGGTCAATCCGTTCGCGAGATATGGGACTTTGAATCTAAGAAATGGTTGAGAAGGCAAAAAATTTTTCGTAATTCTGCTGCTCCAAACGCTTAACCAGAATGCCCTCGGGAAAAAATACACATAACGTTGTAATGGGGTGAGTTTCTACTTTCAGACGCAGCAGGAACTTCTGGGTTTGGTCAATCCGTTCGCGAGATATGGGAGTTTGAAACTAAGAAATGGTTGAGAAGACAACAAATTTTTCGCAATTCTGCTGCTCCAAACGCTTAACCAGAATGGCCTAGGGAAAAAATACACATACCGTTGTAATCGGGCGAGTTTCTACTTTCAGACGCAACAGGAATTTTTGGGTTAGGTCAATCCGTTCGCGAGATATGGGAGTTTGAAGCCAAGAAATGGTTAAGAAGGCAAGAAATTTTTCGCAATTCTGCTGCTCCAAGCGCTTAACCAGAATGCCCTAGGGAAAAAATACGCATATCGTTGTAATCGGGCGAGTTCCTACTTTCAGACGCAGCAGGAACTTCTGGGTTTGGTCAATCCGTTCGCGAGATATGGGAGTTTGAAGCTAAGAAATGGTTGAGAAGACAACAAATTCTTCGCACTTCTGCTGCTCCAAACGCTTAACCAGAATGGCCTAGGGAAAAAATACACATAGCGTTGTAATCGGGCGAGGTTCTACTTTCAGACGCATCAGGAATTTTTGGGTTAGGTCAATCCGTTCGCGAGATATGGGAGTTTGAAACCAAGAAATGGTTGAGAAGGCAAAAAATTTTTCGCACTTCTGCTGCTCCAAACGCTTAACCAGAATGGCCTAGGGAAAAAATACGCATACCGTTGTAATCGGGCGTGTTTCTACTTTCAGACGCAGCAGGAACTTCTGGGTTTGGTCAATCCGTTCGCGAGATATGGGAGTTTGAAGCTAAGAAATGGTTGAGAAGACAACAAATTCTTCGCACTTCTGCTGCTCCAAACGCTTAACCAGAATGGCCTAGGGAAAAAATACACATAGCGTTGTAATCGGGCGAGTTTCTACTTTCAGACGCAACAGGAATTTTTGGGTTAGGTCAATCCGTTCGCGAGATATGGGAGTTTGAAGCTAAGAAATGGTTGAGAAGACAACAAATTTTTCGCACTTCTGCTGCTCCAAACGCTTAACCAGAATGGCCTCGGGAAAAAATACACATACCGTTGTAATGGGGCGAGTTTCTACTTTCAGATGCAACAGGAATTTTTGGGTTAGGTCAATCCGTTCGCGAGATATGGGAGTTTGAAGCCAAGAAATGGTTGAGAAGGCAAAAAATTTTTCGCACTTCTGCTGCTCCAAACACTTAACCAGAGTGGCCTAGGGAAAAAATACGCATACCGTTGTAATCGGGCGTGTTTCTGCTTTCAGAGGCAGCAGGAATTTTTGGGTTCGGTCAATCCGTTCGCGAGATATGGGACTTTGAAGCTAAGAAATGGTTGAGAAGACAACAAATTTTTCGCACTTCTGCTGCTCCAAACGCTTAACCAGAATGGCCTAGGGAAAAAATACGCATACCGTTGTAATCGGGCGAGCTTCTACTTTCAGACGCAGCAGGAATTTTTGGGTTTGGTCAATCCGTTCGCGAGATATGGGACTTTGAAACTAAGAAATGGTTGAGAAGGCAAACAATTTTTCGCAATTCTGCTGCTCCAAACGCTTAACCAGAATGGCCTCGGGAAAAAATACACATAACGTTGTAATGGGGCGAGTTTCTACTTTCAGATGCAATAGGAATTTTTGGGTTAGGTCAATCCGTTCGCGAGATATGGGAGTTTGAAGCTAAGAAATGGTTGAGAAGACAATAAATTTTTCGCAAATCTGCTGCTCCAATCGCTTAACCAGAATGGACTAGGGAAAAAATACACATACCGTTGTAATCGGGCGAGTTTCTACTTTCACACGCAACAGGAATTTTTGGGTTAGGTCTATCCGTTCGCGAGATATGGGAGTTTGAAGCTAAGAAATGGTTGAGAAGACAACAAATTTTTCGCAATTCTGCTGCTCCAAACGCTTAACCAGAATGGACTAGGGAAAAAATACACATACCGTTGTAATCGGGCGAGTTTCTACTTTCACACGCAACAGGAATTTTTGGGTTAGGTCTATCCGTTCGCGAGATATGGGAGTTTGAAGCCAAGAAATGGTTGAGAAGGCATACAATTTTTCGCAATTCTGCTGATCCAAACGCTTAACCAGAATGCCCTAGGGAAAAAATACACATACCAATGTAGTCGGGCGAGTTTCAACTTTCAGATGCAATAGGAATTTTTGGGTTAGGTCAATCCGTTCGCGAGATATGGGAGTTTGAAGACAAGAAATGGTTGAGAAGGCAAAAAACTTTTCGCAATTCTGCTGCTCCAAACGCTTAACCAGAATGGCCTAGGGAAAAAATACACATACCGTTGTAATCGGGCGAGTTTCTACTTGCAGATACAATAGGAATTTTTGGGTTAGGTCAATCCGTTCGCGAGATATGGGAGTTTGAAGCTAAGAAATGGTTGAGAAGGCAAAAAATTTTTCGCAATTCTGCCGCGACAAACGCTTAACCAGAATGACCTAGGGAAAAAATACACATACCGTTGTAATCGGGCGAGTTTCTACTTTCAGACGCAGCAGGAACTTCTGGGTTTGGTCAATCCGTTCGCGAGATATGGGAGTTTGAAGCTAAGAAATGGTTGAGAAGACAACAAATTCTTCGCACTTCTGCTGCTCCAAACGCTTAACCAGAATGGCCTAGGGAAAAAATACACATAGCGTTGTAATCGGGCGAGTTTCTACTTTCAGACGCAACAGGAATTTTTGGGTTAGGTCAATCCGTTCGCGAGATATGGGAGTTTGAAGCTAAGAAATGGTTGAGAAGATAACAAATTTTTCGCACTTCTGCTGCTCCAAACGCTTAACCAGAATGGCCTAGGGAAAAAATACGCATACCGTTGTAATCGGGCGTGTTTCTACTTTCAGACGCAGCAGGAACTTCTGGGTTTGGTCAATCCGTTCGCGAGATATGGGAGTTTGAAGCTAAGAAATGGTTGAGAAGACAACAAATTCTTCGCACTTCTGCTGCTCCAAACGCTTAACCAGAATGGCCTAGGGAAAAAATACACATAGCGTTGTAATCGGGCGAGTTTCTACTTTCAGACGCAACAGGAATTTTTGGGTTAGGTCAATCCGTTCGCGAGATATGGGACTTTGAAACTAAGAAATGGTTGAGAAGGCAAAAAATTTTTCGTAATTCTGCTGCTCCAAACGCTTAACCAGAATGCCCTCGGGAAAAAATACACATAACGTTGTAATGGGGTGAGTTTCTACTTTCAGACGCAGCAGGAACTTCTGGGTTTGGTCAATCCGTTCGCGAGATATGGGAGTTTGAAACTAAGAAATGGTTGAGAAGACAACAAATTTTTCGCAATTCTGCTGCTCCAAACGCTTAACCAGAATGGCCTAGGGAAAAAATACACATACCGTTGTAATCGGGTGAGCTTCTACTTTCAGATGCCATAGGAATTTTTGGGTTAGGTCAATCCGTTCGCGAGATATGGGAGTTTGAAGCCAAGAAATGGTTACGAAGGCAAGAAATTTTTCGCAATTCTGCTGCTCCAAGCGCTTAACCAGAATGCCCCAGGGAAAAAATACGCATATCGTTGTAATCGGGCGAGTTCCTACTTTCAGACGCAGCAGGAACTTCTGGGTTTGGTCAATCCGTTCGCGAGATATGGGAGTTTGAAGCTAAGAAATGGTTGAGAAGACAACAAATTCTTCGCACTTCTGCTGCTCCAAACGCTTAACCAGAATGGCCTAGGGAAAAAATACACATAGCGTTGTAATCGGGCGAGGTTCTACTTTCAGACGCATCAGGAATTTTTGGGTTAGGTCAATCCGTTCGCGAGATATGGGAGTTTGAAACCAAGAAATGGTTGAGAAGGCAAAAAATTTTTCGCACTTCTGCTGCTCCAAACGCTTAACCAGAATGGCCTAGGGAAAAAATACGCATACCGTTGTAATCGGGCGTGTTTCTACTTTCAGACGCAGCAGGAACTTCTGGGTTTGGTCAATCCGTTCGCGAGATATGGGAGTTTGAAGCTAAGAAATGGTTGAGAAGACAACAAATTCTTCGCACTTCTGCTGCTCCAAACGCTTAACCAGAATGGCCTAGGGAAAAAATACACATAGCGTTGTAATGGGGCGAGTTTCTACTTTCAGATGCAACAGGAATTTTTGGGTTAGGTCAATCCGTTCGCGAGATATGGGAGTTTGAAGCCAAGAAATGGTTGAGAAGGCAAAAAATTTTTCGCACTTCTGCTGCTCCAAACACTTAACCAGAGTGGCCTAGGGAAAAAATACGCATACCGTTGTAATCGGGCGTGTTTCTGCTTTCAGAGGCAGCAGGAATTTTTGGGTTCGGTCAATCCGTTCGCGAGATATGGGACTTTGAAGCTAAGAAATGGTTGAGAAGACAACAAATTTTTCGCACTTCTGCTGCTCCAAACGCTTAACCAGAATGGCCTAGGGAAAAAATACGCATACCGTTGTAATCGGGCGAGCTTCTACTTTCAGACGCAGCAGGAATTTTTGGGTTTGGTCAATCCGTTCGCGAGATATGGGACTTTGAAACTAAGAAATGGTTGAGAAGGCAAACAATTTTTCGCAATTCTGCTGCTCCAAACGCTTAACCAGAATGGCCTCGGGAAAAAATACACATAACGTTGTAATGGGGCGAGTTTCTACTTTCAGATGCAATAGGAATTTTTGGGTTAGGTCAATCCGTTCGCGAGATATGGGAGTTTGAAGCTAAGAAATGGTTGAGAAGACAATAAATTTTTCGCACATCTGCTGCTCCAATCGCTTAACCAGAATGGACTAGGGAAAAAATACACATACCGTTGTAATCGGGCGAGTTTCTACTTTCACACGCAACAGGAATTTTTGGGTTAGGTCTATCCGTTCGCGAGATATGGGAGTTTGAAGCTAAGAAATGGTTGAGAAGACAACAAATTTTTCGCAATTCTGCTGCTCCAAACGCTTAACCAGAATGGACTAGGGAAAAAATACACATACCGTTGTAATCGGGCGAGTTTCTACTTTCACACGCAACAGGAATTTTTGGGTTAGGTCTATCCGTTCGCGAGATATGGGAGTTTGAAGCCAAGAAATGGTTGAGAAGGCATACAATTTTTCGCAATTCTGCTGATCCAAACGCTTAACCAGAATGCCCTAGGGAAAAAATACACATACCAATGTAGTCGGGCGAGTTTCAACTTTCAGATGCAATAGGAATTTTTGGGTTAGGTCAATCCGTTCGCGAGATATGGGAGTTTGAAGACAAGAAATGGTTGAGAAGGCAAAAAACTTTTCGCAATTCTGCTGCTCCAAACGCTTAACCAGAATGGCCTAGGGAAAAAATACACATACCGTTGTAATCGGGCGAGTTTCTACTTGCAGATACAATAGGAATTTTTGGGTTAGGTCAATCCGTTCGCGAGATATGGGAGTTTGAAGCTAAGAAATGGTTGAGAAGGCAAAAAATTTTTCGCAATTCTGCCGCGACAAACGCTTAACCAGAATGACCTAGGGAAAAAATACACATACCGTTGTAATCGGGCGAGTTTCTACTTTCAGACGCAGCAGGAACTTCTGGGTTTGGTCAATCCGTTCGCGAGATATGGGAGTTTGAAGCTAAGAAATGGTTGAGAAGACAACAAATTCTTCGCACTTCTGCTGCTCCAAACGCTTAACCAGAATGGCCTAGGGAAAAAATACACATAGCGTTGTAATCGGGCGAGTTTCTACTTTCAGACGCAACAGGAATTTTTGGGTTAGGTCAATCCGTTCGCGAGATATGGGAGTTTGAAGCTAAGAAATGGTTGAGAAGACAACAAATTTTTCGCACTTCTGCTGCTCCAAACGCTTAACCAGAATGGCCTAGGGAAAAAATACGCATACCGTTGTAATCGGGCGTGTTTCTACTTTCAGACGCAGCAGGAACTTCTGGGTTTGGTCAATCCGTTCGCGAGATATGGGAGTTTGAAGCTAAGAAATGGTTGAGAAGACAACAAATTCTTCGCACTTCTGCTGCTCCAAACGCTTAACCAGAATGGCCTAGGGAAAAAATACACATAGCGTTGTAATCGGGCGAGTTTCTACTTTCAGACGCAACAGGAATTTTTGGGTTAGGTCAATCCGTTCGCGAGATATGGGAGTTTGAAGCTAAGAAATGGTTGAGAAGACAACAAATTTTTCGCACTTCTGCTGCTCCAAACGCTTAACCAGAATGGCCTCGGGAAAAAATACACATACCGTTGTAATGGGGCGAGTTTCTACTTTCAGATGCAACAGGAATTTTTGGGTTAGGTCTATCCGTTCGCGAGATATGGGAGTTTGAAGCCAAGAAATGGTTGAGAAGGCAAAAAATTTTTCGCACTTCTGCTGCTCCAAACACTTAACCAGAATGGCCTAGGGAAAAAATACGCATACCGTTGTAATCGGGCGTGTTTCTGCTTTCAGAGGCAGCAGGAATTTTTGGGTTCGGTCAATCCGTTCGCGAGATATGGGACTTTGAAGCTAAGAAATGGTTGAGAAGACAACAAATTTTTCGCACTTCTGCTGCTCCAAACGCTTAACCAGAATGGCCTAGGGAAAAAATACGCATACCGTTGTAATCGGGCGAGCTTCTACTTTCAGACGCAGCAGGAATTTTTGGGTTTGGTCAATCCGTTCGCGAGATATGGGACTTTGAAACTAAGAAATGGTTGAGAAGGCAAACAATTTTTCGCAATTCTGCTGCTCCAAACGCTTAACCAGAATGGCCTCGGGGAAAAATACACATAACGTTGTAATGGGGCGAGTTTCTACTTTCAGATGCAATAGGAATTTTTGGGTTAGGTCAATCCGTTCGCGAGATATGGGAGTTTGAAGCTAAGAAATGGTTGAGAAGACAATAAATTTTTCGCACATCTGCTGCTCCAATCGCTTAACCAGAATGGCCTAAGGGAAAAATACACGTACCGTTGTAATCGGGCGAGTTTCTACTGTCAGATGCAATAGGAATTTTTGGGTTATGTCAATCCATTCGCGAGATATGAGAGTTTGAAGACAAGAAATGGTTGAGAAGGCAAAACATTTTTCGCAATTCTGCTGCTCCAAACGCTTAACCAGAATGGCCTAGGGAAAAAATACGCATATCGTTATAATCGGGCGAGTTTCTACTTTCAGACGCAGCAGGAATTTTTGGGTTTGGTCAATCCGTTCGCGAGATATGGGAGTTTGAAGCTAAGAAATGGTTGAGAAGACAACAAATTTTTCGCAATTCTGCTGCTCCAAACGCTTAACCAGAATGGACTAGGGAAAAAATACACATACCGTTGTAATCGGGCGAGTTTCTACTTTCACACGCAACAGGAATTTTTGGGTTAGGTCTATCCGTTCGCGAGATATGGGAGTTTGAAGCCAAGAAATGGTTGAGAAGGCATACAATTTTTCGCAATTCTGCTGATCCAAACGCTTAACCAGAATGCCCTAGGGAAAAAATACACATACCAATGTAGTCGGGCGAGTTTCAACTTTCAGATGCAATAGGAATTTTTGGGTTAGGTCAATCCGTTCGCGAGATATGGGAGTTTGAAGACAAGAAATGGTTGAGAAGGCAAAAAACTTTTCGCAATTCTGCTGCTCCAAACGCTTAACCAGAATGGCCTAGGGAAAAAATACACATACCGTTGTAATCGGGCGAGTTTCTACTTGCAGATACAATAGGAATTTTTGGGTTAGGTCAATCCGTTCGCGAGATATGGGAGTTTGAAGCTAAGAAATGGTTGAGAAGGCAAAAAATTTTTCGCAATTCTGCCGCGACAAACGCTTAACCAGAATGACCTAGGGAAAAAATACACATACCGTTGTAATCGGGCGAGTTTCTACTTTCAGACGCAGCAGGAACTTCTGGGTTTGGTCAATCCGTTCGCGAGATATGGGAGTTTGAAGCTAAGAAATGGTTGAGAAGACAACAAATTTTTCGCACTTCTGCTGCTCCAAACGCTTAACCAGAATGGCCTAGGGAAAAAATACACATAACGTTGTAATCGGGCGAGTTTCTACTTTCAGATGCAATAGGAAATTTTGGGTCACGTCAATCCGTTCGCGAGATATGAGAGTTTGAAGACAAGAAATGGTTGAGAAGGCAAAACATTTTTCGCAATTCTGCTGCTCCAAACGCTTAACCAGAATGGCCTAGGGAAAAAATACGCATATCGTTATAATCGGGCGAGTTTCTACTTTCAGACGCAGCAGGAATTTTTGGGTTTGGTCAATCCGTTCGCGAGATATGGGAGTTTGAAGCTAAGAAATGGTTGAGAAGACAACAAATTTTTCGCACTTCTGCTGCTCCAAACGCTTAACCAGAATGGCCTAGGGAAAAAATACACATACCGCTCTAATCGGGCGAGTTTCTACTTTCAGGTGCAATAGGAATTTTTGGGTTATGTCAATCCGTTCGCGAGATATGGGACTTTGAAGCCAAGAAATGGTTGAGAAGGCAAAAAAATTTTCGCAATTCTGCTGCTCCATACACTTAACCAGAATGGCCTAGGGAAAAAATACAAACACCGTTGTAATCGGGCGAGTTTCTACTTTCAGATGCAATAGGAATTTTTGGGTTAGGTCAATCCGTTCGCGAGATATGGGAGTTTGAAGCCAAGAAATGGTTGAGAAGGCAAAAAATTTTTCGCAATTCTGCTGCTCCAAACGCTTAACCAGAATTGCCTAGGGAAAAAATACACATACCGTTGTAACCGGGTGAGTTTCTACTTTCAGATGCCATAGGAATTTTTGGGTTAGGTCAATCCGTTCGCGAGATATGGGAGTTTGAAGCTAAGAAATGGTTGAGAAGACAATAAATTTTTCGCACATCTGCTGCTCCAATCGCTTAACCAGAATGGCCTAAGGGAAAAATACACGTACCGTTGTAATCGGGCGAGTTTCTACTGTCAGATGCAATAGGAATTTTTGGGTTATGTCAATCCATTCGCGAGATATGAGAGTTTGAAGACAAGAAATGGTTGAGAAGGCAAAACATTTTTCGCAATTCTGCTGCTCCAAACGCTTAACCAGAATGGCCTAGGGAAAAAATACGCATATCGTTATAATCGGGCGAGTTTCTACTTTCAGACGCAGCAGGAATTTTTGGGTTTGGTCAATCCGTTCGCGAGATATGGGAGTTTGAAGCTAAGAAATGGTTGAGAAGACAACAAATTTTTCGCAATTCTGCTGCTCCAAACGCTTAACCAGAATGGACTAGGGAAAAAATACACATACCGTTGTAATCGGGCGAGTTTCTACTTTCACACGCAACAGGAATTTTTGGGTTAGGTCTATCCGTTCGCGAGATATGGGAGTTTGAAGCCAAGAAATGGTTGAGAAGGCATACAATTTTTCGCAATTCTGCTGGTCCAAACGCTTAACCAGAATGCCCTAGGGAAAAAATACACATACCAATGTAGTCGGGCGAGTTTCAACTTTCAGATGCAATAGGAATTTTTGGGTTAGGTCAATCCGTTCGCGAGATATGGGAGTTTGAAGACAAGAAATGGTTGAGAAGGCAAAAAACTTTTCGCAATTCTGCTGCTCCAAACGCTTAACCAGAATGGCCTAGGGAAAAAATACACATACCGTTGTAATCGGGCGAGTTTCTACTTGCAGATACAATAGGAATTTTTGGGTTATGTCAATCCGTTCGCGAGATATGGGAGTTTGAAGCTAAGAAATGGTTGAGAAGGCAAAAAATTTTTCGCAATTCTGCCGCGACAAACGCTTAACCAGAATGACCTAGGGAAAAAATACACATACCGTTGTAATCGGGCGAGTTTCTACTTTCAGACGCAGCAGGAACTTCTGGGTTTGGTCAATCCGTTCGCGAGATATGGGAGTTTGAAGCTAAGAAATGGTTGAGAAGACAACAAATTCTTCGCACTTCTGCTGCTCCAAACGCTTAACCAGAATGGCCTAGGGAAAAAATACACATAACGTTGTAATCGGGCGAGTTTCTACTTTCAGATGCAATAGGAAATTTTGGGTCACGTCAATCCGTTCGCGAGATATGGGAGTTTGAAGCTAAGAAATGGTTGAGAAGACAACAAATTTTTCGCACTTCTGCTGCTCCAAACGCTTAACCAGAATGGCCTAGGGAAAAAATACACATACCGCTCTAATCGGGCGAGTTTCTACTTTCAGATGCAATAGGAATTTTTGGGTTATGTCAATCCGTTCGCGAGATATGGGAGTTTGAAGCCAAGAAATGGTTGAGAAGGCAAAAAATTTTTCGCAATTCTGCTGCTCCAAACGCTTAACCAGAATGGCCTAGGGAAAAAATACACATACCGTTGTAATCGGGTGAGTTTCTACTTTCAGATGCCATAGGAATTTTTGGGTTAGGTCAATCCGTTCGCGAGATATGGGAGTTTGAAGCCAAGAAATGGTTGAGAAGGCAAGAAATTTTTCGCAATTCTGCTGCTCCAAACGCTTAACCAGAATGGCGTAGGGAAAAAATACACACACCGTTGTAATCGGGCGAGTTTCTACTTTCAGATGCAACAGGAATCTTTGGGTTACGTCAATCCGTTCGCGAGATATGGGAGTTTGAAGCTAAGAAATGGTTGAGAAGACAACAAATTTTTCGCACTTCTGCTGCTACAAACGCTTAACCAGAATGGCCTAGGGAAAAAATACACATACCGTTGTAATCGGGCGAGTTTCTACTTTCAGATACAATAGGAATTTTTGGGTTAGGTCAATCCGTTCGCGAGATATGGGAGTTTGAAGCTAAGAAATGGTTGAGAAGGCAAAAAATTTTTCGCAATTCTGCCGCGCCAAACGCTTAACCAGAATGGCCTAGGGAAAAAATACACATACCTTTGTAATCGGGCGAGTTTCTACTTGCAGATACAATAGGAATTTTTGCGTTAGGTCAATCCGTTCGCGAGATATGGGAGTTTGAAGCTAAGAAATGGTTGAGAAAGCAAAAAATTTTTCGCAATTCTGCCGCGACAAACGCTTAACCAGAATGGCCTAGGGAAAAAATACACATACCGTTGTAATCGGGCGAGTTTCTACTTTCAGACGCAGCAGGAACTTCTGGGTTTGGTCAATCCGTTCGCGAGATATGGGAGTTTGAAGCTAAGAAATGGTTGAGAAGACAACAAATTTTTCGCACTTCTGCTGCTCCAAACGCTTAACCAGAATGGCCTAGGGAAAAAATACACATAACGTTGTAATCGGGCGAGTTTCTACTTTCAGATGCAATAGGAAATTTTGGGTCACGTCAATCCGTTCGCGAGATATGGGAGTTTGAAGCTAAGAAATGGTTGAGAAGACAACAAATTTTTCGCACTTCTGCTGCTCCAAACGCTTAACCAGAATGGCCTACGGAAAAAATACACATACCGTTCTAATCGGGCGAGTTTCTACTTTCAGGTGCAATAGGAATTTTTGGGTTATGTCAATCCGTTCGCGAGATATGGGACTTTGAAGCCAAGAAAGGGTTGAGAAGGCAAAAAAATTTTCGCAATTCTGCTGCTCCATACACTTAACCAGAATGGCCTAGGGACAAAATACAAATACCGTTGTAATCGGGCGTGTTTCTACTTTCAGATGCAATAGGAATTTTTGGGTTAGGTCAATCCGTTCGCGAGATATGGGAGTTTGAAGCCAAGAAATGGTTGAGAAGGCAAAAAATTTTTCGCAATTCTCTTGCTCCAAACGCTTAACCAGAATGGCCTAGGGAAAAAATACACATACCGTTGTAATCGGGTGAGTTTCTACTTTCAGATGCCATAGGAATTTTTGGGTTAGGGCAATCCGTTCGCGAGATATGGGAGTCTGAAGCCAAGAAATGGTTGAGAAGGCAAGAAATTTTTCGCAATTCTGCTGCTCCAAACGCTTAACCAGAATGGCGTAGGGAAAAAATACACATACCGTTGTAATCGGGCGAGTTTCTACTTTCAGATGCAACAGGACTCTCGGGTTACGTCAATCCGTTCGCGAGATATGGGAGTTTGAAGCTAAGAAATGGTTGAGAAGACAACAAATTTTTCGCACTTCTGCTGCTCCAAACGCTTAACCAGAATGGCCTAGGGAAAAATTACACATACCGTTGTAATCGGGCGAGTTTCTACTTTCAGATACAATAGGAATTTTTGGATTAGGTCAATCCGTTCGCGAGATATGGGAGTTTGAAGCTAAGAAATGGTTGAGAAGGCAACAAATTTTTCGCAATTCTGCCGCGCCAAACGCTTAACCAGAATGGCCTAGGAAAAAAATACACATACCGTTGTATTCGGGCGAGTTTCTACTTTCAGATGCAATAGGAAATTTTGGGTCACGTCAATCCGTTCGCGAGATATGGGAGTTTGAAGCTAAGAAATGGTTGAGAAGACAACAAATTTTTCGCACTTCTGCTGCTCCAAACGCTTAACCAGAATGGCCTAGGGAAAAAATACACATACCGCTCTAATCGGGCGAGTTTCTACTTTAAGGTGCAATAGGAATTTTTGGGTTATGTCAATCCGTTCGCGAGATATGGGACTTTGAAGCCAAGAAATGGTTGAGAAGGCAACAAAATTTTCGCAATTCTGCTGCTCCATACACTTAACCAGAATGGCCTAGGGAAAAAATACAAACACCGTTGTAATCGGGCGAGTTTCTACTTTCAGATGCAATAGGAATTTTTGGGTTAGGACAATCCGTTCGCGAGATATGGGAGTTTGAAGCCAAGAAATGGTTGAGAAGGCAAAAAATTTTTCGCAATTCTGCTGCTCCAAACGCTTAACCAGAATGGCCTAGGGAAAAAATACACATACCGTTGTAATCGGGTGAGTTTCTACTTTCAGATGCCATAGGAATTTTTGGGTTAGGTCAATCCGTTCGCGAGATATGGGAGTTTGAAGCCAAGAAATGGTTGAGAAGGCAAGAAATTTTTCGCAATTCTGCTGCTCCAAACGCTTAACCAGAATGGCGTAGGGAAAAAATACACACACCGTTGTAATCGGGCGAGTTTCTACTTTCAGATGCAACAGGAATCTTTGGGTTACGTCAATCCGTTCGCGAGATATGGGAGTTTGAAGCTAAGAAATGGTTGAGAAGACAACAAATTTTTCGCAATTCTGCTGCTCCAAACGCTTAACCAGAATGGACTAGGGAAAAAATACACATACCGTTGTAATCGGGCGAGTTTCTACTTTCACACGCAACAGGAATTTTTGGGTTAGGTCTATCCGTTCGCGAGATATGGGAGTTTGAAGCCAAGAAATGGTTGAGAAGGCATACAATTTTTCGCAATTCTGCTGGTCCAAACGCTTAACCAGAATGCCCTAGGGAAAAAATACACATACCAATGTAGTCGGGCGAGTTTCAACTTTCAGATGCAATAGGAATTTTTGGGTTAGGTCAATCCGTTCGCGAGATATGGGAGTTTGAAGACAAGAAATGGTTGAGAAGGCAAAAAACTTTTCGCAATTCTGCTGCTCCAAACGCTTAACCAGAATGGCCTAGGGAAAAAATACACATACCGTTGTAATCGGGCGAGTTTCTACTTGCAGATACAATAGGAATTTTTGGGTTAGGTCAATCCGTTCGCGAGATATGGGAGTTTGAAGCTAAGAAATGGTTGAGAAGGCAAAAAATTTTTCGCAATTCTGCCGCGACAAACGCTTAACCAGAATGACCTAGGGAAAAAATACACATACCGTTGTAATCGGGCGAGTTTCTACTTTCAGACGCAGCAGGAACTTCTGGGTTTGGTCAATCCGTTCGCGAGATATGGGAGTTTGAAGCTAAGAAATGGTTGAGAAGACAACAAATTCTTCGCACTTCTGCTGCTCCAAACGCTTAACCAGAATGGCCTAGGGAAAAAATACACATAACGTTGTAATCGGGCGAGTTTCTACTTTCAGATGCAATAGGAAATTTTGGGTCACGTCAATCCGTTCGCGAGATATGGGAGTTTGAAGCTAAGAAATGGTTGAGAAGACAACAAATTTTTCGCACTTCTGCTGCTCCAAACGCTTAACCAGAATGGCCTAGGGAAAAAATACACATACCGCTCTAATCGGGCGAGTTTCTACTTTCAGATGCAATAGGAATTTTTGGGTTATGTCAATCCGTTCGCGAGATATGGGAGTTTGAAGCCAAGAAATGGTTGAGAAGGCAAAAAATTTTTCGCAATTCTGCCGCGACAAACGCTTAACCAGAATGGCCTAGGGAAAAAATACACATACCGTTGTAATCGGGCGAGTTTCTACTTTCAGACGCAGCAGGAACTTCTGGGTTTGGTCAATCCGTTCGCGAGATATGGGAGTTTGAAGCTAAGAAATGGTTGAGAAGACAACAAATTTTTCGCACTTCTGCTGCTCCAAACGCTTAACCAGAATGGCCTAGGGAAAAAATACACATAACGTTGTAATCGGGCGAGTTTCTACTTTCAGATGCAATAGGAAATTTTGGGTCACGTCAATCCGTTCGCGAGATATGGGAGTTTGAAGCTAAGAAATGGTTGAGAAGACAACAAATTTTTCGCACTTCTGCTGCTCCAAACGCTTAACCAGAATGGCCTAGGGAAAAAATACACATACCGTTCTAATCGGGCGAGTTTCTACTTTCAGGTGCAATAGGAATTTTTGGGTTATGTCAATCCGTTCGCGAGATATGGGACTTTGAAGCCAAGAAAGGGTTGAGAAGGCAAAAAAATTTTCGCAATTCTGCTGCTCCATACACTTAACCAGAATGGCCTAGGGAAAAAATACAAATACCGTTGTAATCGGGCGTGTTTCTACTTTCAGATGCAATAGGAATTTTTGGGTTAGGTCAATCCGTTCGCGAGATATGGGAGTTTGAAGCCAAGAAATGGTTGAGAAGGCAAAAAATTTTTCGCAATTCTCTTGCTCCAAACGCTTAACCAGAATGGCCTAGGGAAAAAATACACATACCGTTGTAATCGGGTGAGTTTCTACTTTCAGATGCCATAGGAATTTTTGGGTTAGGGCAATCCGTTCGCGAGATATGGGAGTCTGAAGCCAAGAAATGGTTGAGAAGGCAAGAAATTTTTCGCAATTCTGCTGCTCCAAACGCTTAACCAGAATGGCGTAGGGAAAAAATACACATACCGTTGTAATCGGGCGAGTTTCTACTTTCAGATGCAACAGGACTCTCGGGTTACGTCAATCCGTTCGCGAGATATGGGAGTTTGAAGCTAAGAAATGGTTGAGAAGACAACAAATTTTTCGCACTTCTGCTGCTCCAAACGCTTAACCAGAATGGCCTAGGGAAAAATTACACATACCGTTGTAATCGGGCGAGTTTCTACTTTCAGATACAATAGGAATTTTTGGATTAGGTCAATCCGTTCGCGAGATATGGGAGTTTGAAGCTAAGAAATGGTTGAGAAGACAACAAATTTTTCGCACTTCTGCTGCTCCAAACGCTTAACCAGAATGGCCTAGGGAAAAAATACACATACCGCTCTAATCGGGCGAGTTTCTACTTTAAGGTGCAAGAGGAATTTTTGGGTTATGTCAATCCGTTCGCGAGATATGGGACTTTGAAGCCAAGAAATGGTTGAGAAGGCAAAAAAATTTTCGCAATTCTGCTGCTCCATACACTTAACCAGAATGGCCTAGGGAAAAAATACAAACACCGTTGTAATCGGGCGAGTTTCTACTTTCAGATGCAATAGGAATTTTTGGGTTAGGACAATCCGTTCGCGAGATATGGGAGTTTGAAGCCAAGAAATGGTTGAGAAGGCAAAAAATTTTTCGCAATTCTGCTGCTCCAAACGCTTAACCAGAATGGCCTAGGGAAAAAATACACATACCGTTGTAATCGGGTGAGTTTCTACTTTCAGATGCCATAGGAATTTTTGGGATAGGTCAATCCGTTCGCGAGATATGGGAGTTTGAAGCCAAGAAATGGTTGAGAAGGCAAGAAATTTTTCGCAATTCTGCTGCTCCAAACGCTTAACCAGAATGGCGTAGGGAAAAAATACACACACCGTTGTAATCGGGCGAGTTTCTACTTTCAGATGCAACAGGAATCTTTGGGTTACGTCAATCCGTTCGCGAGATATGGGAGTTTGAAGCTAAGAAATGGTTGAGAAGACAACAAATTTTTCGCACTTCTGCTGCTACAAACGCTTAACCAGAATGGCCTAGGGAAAAAATACACATACCGTTGTAATCGGGCGAGTTTCTACTTTCAGATACAATAGGAATTTTTGGGTTAGGTCAATCCGTTCGCGAGATATGGGAGTTTGAAGCTAAGAAATGGTTGAGAAGGCAAAAAATTTTTCGCAATTCTGCCGCGCCAAACGCTTAACCAGAATGGCCTAGGGAAAAAATACACATACCGTTGTAATCGGGCGAGTTTCTACTTGCAGATACAATAGGAATTTTTGGGATAGGTCAATCCGTTCGCGAGATATGGGAGTTTGAAGCTAAGAAATGGTTGAGAAAGCAAAAAATTTTTCGCAATTCTGCCGCGACAAACGCTTAACCAGAATGGCCTAGGGAAAAAATACACATACCGTTGTAATCGGGCGAGTTTCTACTTTCAGACGCAGCAGGAACTTCTGGGTTTGGTCAATCCGTTCGCGAGATATGGGAGTTTGAAGCTAAGAAATGGTTGAGAAGACAACAAATTTTTCGCACTTCTGCTGCTCCAAACGCTTAACCAGAATGGCCTAGGGAAAAAATACACATAACGTTGTAATCGGGCGAGTTTCTACTTTCAGATGCAATAGGAAATTTTGGGTCACGTCAATCCGTTCGCGAGATATGGGAGTTTGAAACTAAGAAATGGTTGAGAAGACAACAAATTTTTCGCAATTCTGCCGCGCCAAACGCTTAACCAGAATGGCCTAGGGAAAAAATACACATACCTTTGTAATCGGGCGAGTTTCTACTTGCAGATACAATAGGAATTTTTGCGTTAGGTCAATCCATTCGCGAGATATGGGAGTTTGAAGCTAAGAAATGGTTGAGAAAGCAAAAAATTTTTCGCAATTCTGCCGCGACAAACGCTTAACCAGAATGGCCTAGGGAAAAAATACACATACCGTTGTAATCGGGCGAGTTTCTACTTTCAGACGCAGCAGGAACTTCTGGGTTTGGTCAATCCGTTCGCGAGATATGGGAGTTTGAAGCTAAGAAATGGTTGAGAAGACAACAAATTTTTCGCACTTCTGCTGCTCCAAACGCTTAACCAGAATGGCCTAGGGAAAAAATACACATAACGTTGTAATCGGGCGAGTTTCTACTTTCAGATGCAATAGGAAATTTTGGGTCACGTCAATCCGTTCGCGAGATATGGGAGTTTGAAGCTAAGAAATGGTTGAGAAGACAACAAATTTTTCGCACTTCTGCTGCTCCAAACGCTTAACCAGAATGGCCTAGGGAAAAAATACACATACCGTTCTAATCGGGCGAGTTTCTACTTTCAGGTGCAATAGGAATTTTTGGGTTATGTCAATCCGTTCGCGAGATATGGGACTTTGAAGCCAAGAAAGGGTTGAGAAGGCAAAAAAATTTTCGCAATTCTGCTGCTCCATACACTTAACCAGAATGGCCTAGGGAAAAAATACAAATACCGTTGTAATCGGGCGTGTTTCTACTTTCAGATGCAATAGGAATTTTTGGGTTAGGTCAATCCGTTCGCGAGATATGGGAGTTTGAAGCCAAGAAATGGTTGAGAAGGCAAAAAATTTTTCGCAATTCTCTTGCTCCAAACGCTTAACCAGAATGGCCTAGGGAAAAAATACACATACCGTTGTAATCGGGTGAGTTTCTACTTTCAGACGCCATAGGAATTTTTGGGTTAGGGCAATCGGTTCGCGAGATATGGGAGTCTGAAGCCAAGAAATGGTTGAGAAGGCAAGAAATTTTTCGCAATTCTGCTGCTCCAAACGCTTAACCAGAATGGCGTAGGGAAAAAATACACATACCGTTGTAATCGGGCGAGTTTCTACTTTCAGATGCAACAGGACTCTCGGGTTACGTCAATCCGTTCGCGAGATATGGGAGTTTGAAGCTAAGAAATGGTTGAGAAGACAACAAATTTTTCGCACTTCTGCTGCTCCAAACGCTTAACCAGAATGGCCTAGGGAAAAATTACACATACCGTTGTAATCGGGCGAGTTTCTACTTTCAGATACAATAGGAATTTTTGGATTAGGTCAATCCGTTCGCGAGATATGGGAGTTTGAAGCTAAGAAATGGTTGAGAAGACAACAAATTTTTCGCACTTCTGCTGCTCCAAACGCTTAACCAGAATGGCCTAGGGAAAAAATACACATACCGCTCTAATCGGGCGAGTTTCTACTTTAAGGTGCAATAGGAATTTTTGGGTTATGTCAATCCGTTCGCGAGATATGGGACTTTGAAGCCAAGAAATGGTTGAGAAGGCAAAAAAATTTTCGCAATTCTGCTGCTCCATACACTTAACCAGAATGGCCTAGGGAAAAAATACAAACACCGTTGTAATCGGGCGAGTTTCTACTTTCAGATGCAATAGGAATTTTTGGGTTAGGACAATCCGTTCGCGAGATATGGGAGTTTGAAGCCAAGAAATGGTTGAGAAGGCAAAAAATTTTTCGCAATTCTGCTGCTCCAAACGCTTAACCAGAATGGCCTAGGGAAAAAATACACATACCGTTGTAATCGGGTGAGTTTCTACTTTCAGATGCAACAGGAATCTTTGGGTTACGTCAATCCGTTCGCGAGATATGGGAGTTTGAAGCTAAGAAATGGTTGAGAAGACAACAAATTTTTCGCACTTCTGCTGCTACAAACGCTTAACCAGAATGGCCTAGGGAAAAAATACACATACCGTTGTAATCGGGCGAGTTTCTACTTTCAGATACAATAGGAATTTTTGGGTTAGGTCAATCCGTTCGCGAGATATGGGAGTTTGAAGCTAAGAAATGGTTGAGAAGGCAAAAAATTTTTCGCAATTCTGCCGCGCCAAACGCTTAACCAGAATGGCCTAGGGAAAAAATACACATACCGTTGTAATCGGGCGAGTTTCTACTTGCAGATACAATAGGAATTTTTGGGTTAGGTCAATCCGTTCGCGAGATATGGGAGTTTGAAGCTAAGAAATGGTTGAGAAAGCAAAAAATTTTTCGCAATTCTGCCGCGACAAACGCTTAACCAGAATGGCCTAGGGAAAAAATACACATACCGTTGTAATCGGGCGAGTTTCTACTTTCAGACGCAGCAGGAACTTCTGGGTTTGGTCAATCCGTTCGCGAGATATGGGAGTTTGAAGCTAAGAAATGGTTGAGAAGACAACAAATTTTTCGCACTTCTGCTGCTCCAAACGCTTAACCAGAATGGCCTAGGGAAAAAATACACATAACGTTGTAATCGGGCGAGTTTCTACTTTCAGATGCAATAGGAAATTTTGGGTCACGTCAATCCGTTCGCGAGATATGGGAGTTTGAAGCTAAGAAATGGTTGAGAAGACAACAAATTTTTCGCACTTCTGCTGCTGCAAACGCTTAACCAGAATGGCCTAGGGAAAAAATACACATACCGCTCTAATCGGGCGAGTTTCTACTTTCAGGTGCAATAGGAATTTTTGGGTTATGTCAATCCGTTCGCGAGATATGGGACTTTGAAGCCAAGAAAGGGTTGAGAAGGCAAAAAAATTTTCGCAATTCTGCTGCTCCATACACTTAACCAGAATGGCCTAGGGAAAAAATACAAATACCGTTGTAATCGGGCGTGTTTCTACTTTCAGATGCAATAGGAATTTTTGGGTTAGGTCAATCCGTTCGCGAGATATGGGAGTTTGAAGCCAAGAAATGGTTGAGAAGGCAAAAAATTTTTCGCAATTCTCTTGCTCCAAACGCTTAACCAGAATGGCCTAGGGAAAAAATACACATACCGTTGTAATCGGGTGAGTTTCTACTTTCAGATGCCATAGGAATTTTTGGGTTGGGGCAATCCGTTCGCGAGATATGGGAGTTTGAAGCCAAGAAATGGTTGAGAAGGCAAGAAATTTTTCGCAATTCTGCTGCTCCAAACGCTTAACCAGAATGGCGTAGGGAAAAAATACACATACCGTTGTAATCGGGCGAGTTTCTACTTTCAGATACAATAGGAATTTTTGGATTAGGTCAATCCGTTCGCGAGATATGGGAGTTTGAAGCTAAGAAATGGTTGAGAAGGCAACAAATTTTTCGCAATTCTGCCGCTACAAACGCTTAACCAGAATGGCCTAGGGAAAAAATACACATACCGTTGTAATCGGGCGAGTTTCTACTTTCAGATACAATAGGAATTTTTGGGTTAGGTCAATCCGTTCGCGAGATATGGGAGTTTGAAGCTAAGAAATGGTTGAGAAGGCAAAAAATTTTTCGCAATTCTGCCGCGCCAAACGCTTAACCAGAATGGCCTAGGGAAAAAATACACATACCGTTGTAATCGGGCGAGTTTCTACTTGCAGATACAATAGGAATTTTTGGGTTAGGTCAATCCGTTCGCGAGATATGGGAGTTTGAAGCTAAGAAATGGTTGACAAGGCAAAAAATTTTTCGCAATTCTGCCGCGCCAAACGCTTAACCAGAATGGCCTAGGGAAAAAATACACATACCGTTGTAATCGGGCGAGTTTCTACTTGCAGATACAATAGGAATTTTTGGGTTAGGTCAATCCGTTCGCGAGATATGGGAGTTTGAAGCTAAGAAATGGTTGAGAAAGCAAAAAATTTTTCGCAATTCTGCCGCGACAAACGCTTAACCAGAATGGCCTAGGGAAAAAATACACATACCGTTGTAATCGGGCGAGTTTCTACTTTCAGACGCAGCAGGAACTTCTGGGTTTGGTCAATCCGTTCGCGAGATATGGGAGTTTGAAGCTAAGAAATGGTTGAGAAGACAACAAATTTTTCGCACTTCTGCTGCTCCAAACGCTTAACCAGAATGGCCTAGGGAAAAAATACACATAACGTTGTAATCGGGCGAGTTTCTACTTTCAGATGCAATAGGAAATTTTGGGTCACGTCAATCCGTTCGCGAGATATGGGAGTTTGAAGCTAAGAAATGGTTGAGAAGACAACAAATTTTTCGCACTTCTGCTGCTCCAAACGCTTAACCAGAATGGCCTAGGGAAAAAATACACATACCGCTCTAATCGGGCGAGTTTCTACTTTCGGGTGCAATAGGAATTTTTGGGTTATGTCAATCCGTTCGCGAGATATGGGACTTTGAAGCCAAGAAAGGGTTGAGAAGGCAAAAAAATTTTCGCAATTCTGCTGCTCCATACACTTAACCAGAATGGCCTAGGGAAAAAATACAAATACCGTTGTAATCGGGCGTGTTTCTACTTTCAGATGCAATAGGAATTTTTGGGTTAGGTCAATCCGTTCGCGAGATATGGGAGTTTGAAGCCAAGAAATGGTTGAGAAGGCAAAAAATTTTTCGCAATTCTCTTGCTCCAAACGCTTAACCAGAATGGCCTAGGGAAAAAATACACATACCGTTGTAATCGGGTGAGTTTCTACTTTCAGATGCCATAGGAATTTTTGGGTTAGGGCAATCCGTTCGCGAGATATGGGAGTTTGAAGCCAAGAAATGGTTGAGAAGGCAAGAAATTTTTCGCAATTCTGCTGCTCCAAACGCTTAACCAGAATGGCGTAGGGAAAAAATACACATACCGTTGTAATCGGGCGAGTTTCTACTTTCAGATGCAACAGGACTCTCGGGTTACGTCAATCCGTTCGCGAGATATGGGAGTTTGAAGCTAAGAAATGGTTGAGAAAGCAAAAAATTTTTCGCAATTCTGCCGCGACAAACGCTTAACCAGAATGGCCTAGGGAAAAAATACACATACCGTTGTAATCGGGCGAGTTTCTACTTTCAGACGCAGCAGGAACTTCTGGGTTTGGTCAATCCGTTCGCGAGATATGGGAGTTTGAAGCTAAGAAATGGTTGAGAAGACAACAAATTTTTCGCACTTCTGCTGCTCCAAACGCTTAACCAGAATGGCCTAGGGAAAAAATACACATAACGTTGTAATCGGGCGAGTTTCTACTTTCAGATGCAATAGGAAATTTTGGGTCACGTCAATCCGTTCGCGAGATATGGGAGTTTGAAGCTAAGAAATGGTTGAGAAGACAACAAATTTTTCGCACTTCTGCTGCTGCAAACGCTTAACCAGAATGGCCTAGGGAAAAAATACACATACCGCTCTAATCGGGCGAGTTTCTACTTTCAGGTGCAATAGGAATTTTTGGGTTATGTCAATCCGTTCGCGAGATATGGGACTTTGAAGCCAAGAAAGGGTTGAGAAGGCAAAAAAATTTTCGCAATTCTGCTGCTCCATACACTTAACCAGAATGGCCTAGGGAAAAAATACAAATACCGTTGTAATCGGGCGTGTTTCTACTTTCAGATGCAATAGGAATTTTTGGGTTAGGTCAATCCGTTCGCGAGATATGGGAGTTTGAAGCCAAGAAATGGTTGAGAAGGCAAAAAATTTTTCGCAATTCTCTTGCTCCAAACGCTTAACCAGAATGGCCTAGGGAAAAAATACACATACCGTTGTAATCGGGTGAGTTTCTACTTTCAGATGCCATAGGAATTTTTGGGTTAGGGCAATCCGTTCGCGAGATATGGGAGTTTGAAGCCAAGAAATGGTTGAGAAGGCAAGAAATTTTTCGCAATTCTGCTGCTCCAAACGCTTAACCAGAATGGCGTAGGGAAAAAATACACATACCGTTGTAATCGGGCGAGTTTCTACTTTCAGATGCAACAGGACTCTCGGGTTACGTCAATCCGTTCGCGAGATATGGGAGTTTGAAGCTAAGAAATGGTTGAGAAGACAACAAATTTTTCGCACTTCTGCTGCTCCAAACGCTTAACCAGAATGGCCTAGGGAAAAAATACACATACCGCTCTAATCGGGCGAGTTTCTACTTTCAGGTGCAATAGGAATTTTTGGGTTATGTCAATCCGTTCGCGAGATATGGGACTTTGAAGCCAAGAAAGGGTTGAGAAGGCAAAAAAATTTTCGCAATTCTGCTGCTCCATACACTTAACCAGAATGGCCTAGGGAAAAAATACAAATACCGTTGTAATCGGGCGTGTTTCTACTTTCAGATGCAATAGGAATTTTTGGGTTAGGTCAATCCGTTCGCGAGATATGGGAGTTTGAAGCCAAGAAATGGTTGAGAAGGCAAAAAATTTTTCGCAATTCTCTTGCTCCAAACGCTTAACCAGAATGGCCTAGGGAAAAAATACACATACCGTTGTAATCGGGTGAGTTTCTACTTTCAGATGCCATAGGAATTTTTGGGTTAGGGCAATCCGTTCGCGAGATATGGGAGTTTGAAGCCAAGAAATGGTTGAGAAGGCAAGAAATTTTTCGCAATTCTGCTGCTCCAAACGCTTAACCAGAATGGCGTAGGGAAAAAATACACATACCGTTGTAATCGGGCGAGTTTCTACTTTCAGATGCAACAGGACTCTCGGGTTACGTCAATCCGTTCGCGAGATATGGGAGTTTGAAGCTAAGAAATGGTTGAGAAGGCAACAAATTTTTCGCAATTCTGCCGCGCCAAACGCTTAACCAGAATGGCCTAGGGAAAAAATACACATACCGTTGTAATCGGGCGAGTTTCTACTTTCAGACGCAGCAGGAACTTCTGGGTTTGGTCTATCCGTTCGCGAGATATGGGAGTTTGAAACTAAGAAATGGTTGAGAAGACAACAAATTTTTCGCACTTCTGCTGCTCCAAACGCTTAACCAGAATGGCCTAGGGAAAAAATACACATAACGTTGTAATCGGGCGAGTTTCTACTTTCAGATGCAATAGGAAATTTTGGGTCACGTCAATCCGTTCGCGAGATATGGGAGTTTGAAGCTAAGAAATGGTTGAGAAGACAACAAATTTTTCGCACTTCTGCTGCTCCAAACGCTTAACCAGAATGGCCTAGGGAAAAAATACACATACCGCTCTAATCGGGCAAGTTTCTACTTTCAGGTGCAATAGGAATTTTTGGGTTATGTCAATCCGTTCGCGAGATATGGGACTTTGAAGCCAAGAAATGGTTGAGAAGGCAAAAAAATTTTCGCAATTCTGCTGCTCCATACACTTAACCAGAATGGCCTAGGGAAAAAATACACATACCGTTGTAATCGGGTGAGTTTCTACTTTCAGATGCCATAGGAATTTTTGGGTTAGGGCAATCCGTTCGCGAGATATGGGAGTTTGAAGCCAAGAAATGGTTGAGAAGGCAAGAAATTTTTCGCAATTCTGCTGCTCCAAACGCTTAACCAGAATGGCGTAGGGAAAAAATACACATACCGTTGTAATCGGGCGAGTTTCTACTTTCAGATGCAACAGGACTCTCGGGTTACGTCAATCCGTTCGCGAGATATGGGAGTTTGAAGCTAAGAAATGGTTGAGAAGACAACAAATTTTTCGCACTTCTGCTGCTCCAAACGCTTAACCAGAATGGCCTAGGGAAAAATTACACATACCGTTGTAATCGGGCGAGTTTCTACTTTCAGATACAATAGGAATTTTTGGGTTAGGTCAATCCGTTCGCGAGATATGGGAGTTTGAAGCTAAGAAATGGTTGAGAAGGCAACAAATTTTTCGCAATTCTGCCGCGCCAAACGCTTAACCAGAATGGCCTAGGGAAAAAATACACATACCGTTGTAATCGGGCGAGTTTCTACTTTCAGACGCAGCAGGAACTTCTGGGTTTGGTCTATCCGTTCGCGAGATATGGGAGTTTGAAACTAAGAAATGGTTGAGAAGACGACAAATTTTTCGCACTTCTGCTGCTCCAAACGCTTAACCAGAATGGCCTAGGGAAAAAATACACATAACGTTGTAATCGGGCGAGTTTCTACTTTCAGATGCAATAGGAAATTTTGGGTCACGTCAATCCGTTCGCGAGATATGGGAGTTTGAAGCTAAGAAATGGTTGAGAAGACAACAAATTTTTCGCAATTCTGCTGCTCCAAACGCTTAACCAGAATGGCATAGGGAAAAAATACACATAACGTTGTAATCGGGCGAGTTTCTACTTTCAGATGCAATAGGAAATTTTGGGTCACGTCAATCCGTTCGCGAGATATGGGAGTTTGAAGCTAAGAAATGGTTGAGAAGACAACAAATTTTTCGCACTTCTGCTGCTCCAAACGCTTAACCAGAATGGCCTAGGGAAAAAATACACATACCGCTCTAATCGGGCGAGTTTCTACTTTCAGGTGCAATAGGAATTTTTGGGTTATGTCAATCCGTTCGCGAGATATGGGACTTTGAAGCCAAGAAAGGGTTGAGAAGGCAAAAAAATTTTCGCAATTCTGCTGCTCCATACACTTAACCAGAATGGCCTAGGGAAAAAATACAAATACCGTTGTAATCGGGCGTGTTTCTACTTTCAGATGCAATAGGAATTTTTGGGTTAGGTCAATCCGTTCGCGAGATATGGGAGTTTGAAGCCAAGAAATGGTTGAGAAGGCAAAAAATTTTTCGCAATTCTCTTGCTCCAAACGCTTAACCAGAATGGCCTAGGGAAAAAATACACATACCGTTGTAATCGGGTGAGTTTCTACTTTCAGATGCCATAGGAATTTTTGGGTTAGGGCAATCCGTTCGCGAGATATGGGAGTTTGAAGCCAAGAAATGGTTGAGAAGGCAAGAAATTTTTCGCAATTCTGCTGCTCCAAACGCTTAACCAGAATGGCGTAGGGAAAAAATACACATACCGTTGTAATCGGGCGAGTTTCTACTTTCAGATGCAACAGGACTCTCGGGTTACGTCAATCCGTTCGCGAGATATGGGAGTTTGAAGCTAAGAAATGGTTGAGAAGGCAACAAATTTTTCGCAATTCTGCCGCGCCAAACGCTTAACCAGAATGGCCTAGGGAAAAAATACACATACCGTTGTAATCGGGCGAGTTTCTACTTTCAGACGCAGCAGGAACTTCTGGGTTTGGTCTATCCGTTCGCGAGATATGGGAGTTCGAAACTAAGAAATGGTTGAGAAGACAACAAATTTTTCGCACTTCTGCTGCTCCAAACGCTTAACCAGAATGGCCTAGGGAAAAAATACACATAACGTTGTAATCGGGCGAGTTTCTACTTTCAGATGCAATAGGAAATTTTGGGTCACGTCAATCCGTTCGCGAGATATGGGAGTTTGAAGCTAAGAAATGGTTGAGAAGACAACAAATTTTTCGCACTTCTGCTGCTCCAAACGCTTAACCAGAATGGCCTAGGGAAAAAATACACATACCGCTCTAATCGGGCAAGTTTCTACTTTCAGGTGCAATAGGAATTTTTGGGTTATGTCAATCCGTTCGCGAGATATGGGACTTTGAAGCCAAGAAATGGTTGAGAAGGCAAAAAAATTTTCGCAATTCTGCTGCTCCATACACTTAACCAGAATGGCCTAGGGAAAAAATACACATACCGTTGTAATCGGGTGAGTTTCTACTTTCAGATGCCATAGGAATTTTTGGGTTAGGGCAATCCGTTCGCGAGATATGGGAGTTTGAAGCCAAGAAATGGTTGAGAAGGCAAGAAATTTTTCGCAATTCTGCTGCTCCAAACGCTTAACCAGAATGGCGTAGGGAAAAAATACACATACCGTTGTAATCGGGCGAGTTTCTACTTTCAGATGCAACAGGACTCTCGGGTTACGTCAATCCGTTCGCGAGATATGGGAGTTTGAAGCTAAGAAATGGTTGAGAAGACAACAAATTTTTCGCACTTCTGCTGCTCCAAACGCTTAACCAGAATGGCCTAGGGAAAAATTACACATACCGTTGTAATCGGGCGAGTTTCTACTTTCAGATACAATAGGAATTTTTGGGTTAGGTCAATCCGTTCGCGAGATATGGGAGTTTGAAGCTAAGAAATGGTTGAGAAGGCAACAAATTTTTCGCAATTCTGCCGCGCCAAACGCTTAACCAGAATGGCCTAGGGAAAAAATACACATACCGTTGTAATCGGGCGAGTTTCTACTTTCAGACGCAGCAGGAACTTCTGGGTTTGGTCTATCCGTTCGCGAGATATGGGAGTTTGAAACTAAGAAATGGTTGAGAAGACGACAAATTTTTCGCACTTCTGCTGCTCCAAACGCTTAACCAGAATGGCCTAGGGAAAAAATACACATAACGTTGTAATCGGGCGAGTTTCTACTTTCAGATGCAATAGGAAATTTTGGGTCACGTCAATCCGTTCGCGAGATATGGGAGTTTGAAGCTAAGAAATGGTTGAGAAGACAACAAATTTTTCGCAATTCTGCTGCTCCAAACGCTTAACCAGAATGGCATAGGGAAAAAATACACATAACGTTGTAATCGGGCGAGTTTCTACTTTCAGATGCAATAGGAAATTTTGGGTCACGTCAATCCGTTCGCGAGATATGGGAGTTTGAAGCTAAGAAATGGTTGAGAAGACAACAAATTTTTCGCACTTCTGCTGCTCCAAACGCTTAACCAGAATGGCCTAGGGAAAAAATACACATACCGCTCTAATCGGGCGAGTTTCTACTTTCAGGTGCAATAGGAATTTTTGGGTTATGTCAATCCGTTCGCGAGATATGGGACTTTGAAGCCAAGAAATGGTTGAGAAGGCAAAAAAATTTTCGCAATTCTGCTGCTCCATACACTTAACCAGAATGGCCTAGGGAAAAAATACAAATACCGTTGTAATCGGGCGAGTTTCTACTTTCAGATGCAACAGGAATTTTTGGGTTAGGTCAATCCGTTCGCGAGATATGGGAGTTTGAAGCCAAGAAATGGTTGAGAAGGCAAAAAATTTTTCGCAATTCTGCTGCTCCAAACGCTTAACCAGAATGGCCTAGGGAAAAAATACACATACCGTTGTAATCGGGTGAGTTTCTTTTTCAGATGCCATAGGAATTTTTGGGTTAGGTCAATCCGTTCGCGAGATATGGGAGTTTGAAGCCAAGAAATGGTTGAGAAGGCAAGAAATTTTTCGCAATTCTGCTGCTCCAAACGCTTAACCAGAATGGCGTAGGGAAAAAATACACACACCGTTGTAATCGGGCGAGTTTCTACTTTCAGATGCAATAGGAATTTTTGGGTTAGGTCAATCCGTTCGCGAGATATGGGAGTTTGAAGCTAAGAAATGGTTGAGAAGACAACAAATTTTTCGCACTTCTGCTGCTCCAAACGCTTAACCAGAATGGCCTAGGGAAAAAATACACATACCGTTGTAATCGGGCTAGTTTCTACTTTCAGATGCAATAGGAATTTTTGGGTTAGGTCAATCCGTTCGCGAGATATGGGAGTTTGAAGCCAAGAAATGGTTGAGAAGGCAAAAAACTTTTCGCAATTCTACTGCTCCAAACGCTTAACCAGAATGGCCTAGGGAAAAAATACACATACCGTTGTAATCGGGCGAGTTTCTACTTTCAGATGCAATAGGAAATTTTGGGTCACGTCAATCCGTTCGCGAGATATGGGAGTTTGAAGCTAAGAAATGGTTGAGAAGACAACAAATTTTTCGCACTTCTGCTGCTCCAAACGCTTAACCAGAATGGCCTAGGGAAAAAATACACATACCGCTCTAATCGGGCGAGTTTCTACTTTCAGGTGCAATAGGAATTTTTGGGTTATGTCAATCCGTTCGCGAGATATGGGACTTTGAAGCCAAGAAATGGTTGAGAAGGCAAAAAAATTTTCGCAATTCTGCTGCTCCATACACTTAACCAGAATGGCCTAGGGAAAAAATACACATACCGTTGTAATCGGGTGAGTTTCTACTTTCAGATGCCATAGGAATTTTTGGGTTAGGGCAATCCGTTCGCGAGATATGGGAGTTTGAAGCCAAGAAATGGTTGAGAAGGCAAGAAATTTTTCGCAATTCTGCTGCTCCAAACGCTTAACCAGAATGGCGTAGGGAAAAAATACACATACCGTTGTAATCGGGCGAGTTTCTACTTTCAGATGCAACAGGACTCTCGGGTTACGTCAATCCGTTCGCGAGATATGGGAGTTTGAAGCTAAGAAATGGTTGAGAAGACAACAAATTTTTCGCACTTCTGCTGCTCCAAACGCTTAACCAGAATGGCCTAGGGAAAAATTACACATACCGTTGTAATCGGGCGAGTTTCTACTTTCAGATACAATAGGAATTTTTGGGTTAGGTCAATCCGTTCGCGAGATATGGGAGTTTGAAGCTAAGAAATGGTTGAGAAGGCAACAAATTTTTCGCAATTCTGCCGCGCCAAACGCTTAACCAGAATGGCCTAGGGAAAAAATACACATACCGTTGTAATCGGGCGAGTTTCTACTTTCAGACGCAGCAGGAACTTCTGGGTTTGGTCTATCCGTTCGCGAGATATGGGAGTTTGAAACTAAGAAATGGTTGAGAAGACGACAAATTTTTCGCACTTCTGCTGCTCCAAACGCTTAACCAGAATGGCATAGGGAAAAAATACACATAACGTTGTAATCGGGCGAGTTTCTACTTTCAGATGCAATAGGAAATTTTGGGTCACGTCAATCCGTTCGCTAGATATGGGAGTTTGAAGCTAAGAAATGGTTGAGAAGACAACAAATTTTTCGCACTTCTGCTGCTCCAAACGCTTAACCAGAATGGCCTAGGGAAAAAATACACATACCGCTCTAATCGGGCGAGTTTCTACTTTCAGGTGCAATAGGAATTTTTGGGTTATGTCAATCCGTTCGCGAGATATGGGACTTTGAAGCCAAGAAATGGTTGAGAAGGCAAAAAAATTTTCGCAATTCTGCTGCTCCATACACTTAACCAGAATGGCCTAGGGAAAAAATACAAATACCGTTGTAATCGGGCGAGTTTCTACTTTCAGATGCAATAGGAATTTTTGGGTTAGGTCAATCCGTTCGCGAGATATGGGAGTTTGAAGCTAAGAAATGGTTGAGAAGACAACAAATTTTTCGCACTTCTGCTGCTCCAAACGCTTAACCAGAATGGCCTAGGGAAAAAATACACATACCGTTGTAATCGGGCTAGTTTCTACTTTCAGATGCAATAGGAATTTTTGGGTTAGGTCAATCCGTTCGCGAGATATGGGAGTTTGAAGCCAAGAAATGGTTGAGAAGGCAAAAAACTTTTCGCAATTCTACTGCTCCAAACGCTTAACCAGAATGGCCTAGGGAAAAAATACACATACCGTTGTAATCGGGCGAGTTTCTACTTTCAGATGCAATAGGAAATTTTGGGTCACGTCAATCCGTTCGCGAGATATGGGAGTTTGAAGCTAAGAAATGGTTGAGAAGACAACAAATTTTTCGCACTTCTGCTGCTCCAAACGCTTAACCAGAATGGCCTAGGGAAAAAATACACATACCGCTCTAATCGGGCGAGTTTCTACTTTCAGGTGCAATAGGAATTTTTGGGTTATGTCAATCCGTTCGCGAGATATGGGACTTTGAAGCCAAGAAATGGTTGGGAAGGCAAAAAAATTTTCGCAATTCTGCTGCTCCATACACTTAACCAGAATGGCCTAGGGAAAAAATACACATACCGTTGTAATCGGGTGAGTTTCTACTTTCAGATGCCATAGGAATTTTTGGGTTAGGGCAATCCGTTCGCGAGATATGGGAGTTTGAAGCCAAGAAATGGTTGAGAAGGCAAGAAATTTTTCGCAATTCTGCTGCTCCAAACGCTTAACCAGAATGGCGTAGGGAAAAAATACACATACCGTTGTAATCGGGCGAGTTTCTACTTTCAGATGCAACAGGACTCTCGGGTTACGTCAATCCGTTCGCGAGATATGGGAGTTTGAAGCTAAGAAATGGTTGAGAAGACAACAAATTTTTCGCACTTCTGCTGCTCCAAACGCTTAACCAGAATGGCCTAGGGAAAAATTACACATACCGTTGTAATCGGGCGAGTTTCTACTTTCAGATACAATAGGAATTTTTGGGTTAGGTCAATCCGTTCGCGAGATATGGGAGTTTGAAGCTAAGAAATGGTTGAGAAGGCAACAAATTTTTCGCAATTCTGCCGCGCCAAACGCTTAACCAGAATGGCCTAGGGAAAAAATACACATACCGTTGTAATCGGGCGAGTTTCTACTTTCAGACGCAGCAGGAACTTCTGGGTTTGGTCTATCCGTTCGCGAGATATGGGAGTTTGAAACTAAGAAATGGTTGAGAAGACGACAAATTTTTCGCACTTCTGCTGCTCCAAACGCTTAACCAGAATGGCCTAGGGAAAAAATACACATAACGTTGTAATCGGGCGAGTTTCTACTTTCAGATGCAATAGGAAATTTTGGGTCACGTCAATCCGTTCGCGAGATATGGGAGTTTGAAGCTAAGAAATGGTTGAGAAGACAACAAATTTTTCGCAATTCTGCTGCTCCAAACGCTTAACCAGAATGGCATAGGGAAAAAATACACATAACGTTGTAATCGGGCGAGTTTCTACTTTCAGATGCAATAGGAAATTTTGGGTCACGTCAATCCGTTCGCTAGATATGGGAGTTTGAAGCTAAGAAATGGTTGAGAAGACAACAAATTTTTCGCACTTCTGCTGCTCCAAACGCTTAACCAGAATGGCCTAGGGAAAAAATACACATACCGCTCTAATCGGGCGAGTTTCTACTTTCAGGTGCAATAGGAATTTTTGGGTTATGTCAATCCGTTCGCGAGATATGGGACTTTGAAGCCAAGAAATGGTTGAGAAGGCAAAAAAATTTTCGCAATTCTGCTGCTCCATACACTTAACCAGAATGGCCTAGGGAAAAAATGCAAATACCGTTGTAATCGGGCGAGTTTCTACTTTCAGATGCAATAGGAATTTTTGGGTTAGGTCAATCCGTTCGCGAGATATGGGAGTTTGAAGCCAAGAAATGGTTGAGAAGGCAAAAAATTTTTCGCAATTCTGCTGCTCCAAACGCTTAACCAGAATGGCCTAGGGAAAAAATACACATACCGTTGTAATCGGGTGAGTTTCTTTTTCAGATGCCATAGGAATTTTTGGGTTAGGTCAATCCGTTCGCGAGATATGGGAGTTTGAAGCCAAGAAATGGTTGAGAAGGCAAGAAATTTTTCGCAATTCTGCTGCTCCAAACGCTTAACCAGAATGGCGTAGGGAAAAAATACACACACCGTTGTAATCGGGCGAGTTTCTACTTTCAGATGCAATAGGAATTTTTGGGTTAGGTCAATCCGTTCGCGAGATATGGGAGTTTGAAGCTAAGAAATGGTTGAGAAGACAACAAATTTTTCGCACTTCTGCTGCTCCAAACGCTTAACCAGAATGGCCTAGGGAAAAAATACACATACCGTTGTAATCGGGCTAGTTTCTACTTTCAGATGCAATAGGAATTTTTGGGTTAGGTCAATCCGTTCGCGAGATATGGGAGTTTGAAGCCAAGAAATGGTTGAGAAGGCAAAAAACTTTTCGCAATTCTACTGCTCCAAACGCTTAACCAGAATGGCCTAGGGAAAAAATACACATACCGTTGTAATCGGGCGAGTTTCTACTTTCAGATGCAATAGGAAATTTTGGGTCACGTCAATCCGTTCGCGAGATATGGGAGTTTGAAGCTAAGAAATGGTTGAGAAGACAACAAATTTTTCGCACTTCTGCTGCTCCAAACGCTTAACCAGAATGGCCTAGGGAAAAAATACACATACCGCTCTAATCGGGCGAGTTTCTACTTTCAGGTGCAATAGGAATTTTTGGGTTATGTCAATCCGTTCGCGAGATATGGGACTTTGAAGCCAAGAAATGGTTGAGAAGGCAAAAAAATTTTCGCAATTCTGCTGCTCCATACACTTAACCAGAATGGCCTAGGGAAAAAATACAAATACCGTTGTAATCGGGCGAGTTTCTACTTTCAGATGCAATAGGAATTTTTGGGTTAGGTCAATCCGTTCGCGAGATATGGGAGTTTGAAGCCAAGAAATGGTTGAGAAGGCAAAAAATTTTTCGCAATTCTGCTGCTCCAAACGCTTAACCAGAATGGCCTAGGGAAAAAATACACATACCGTTGTAATCGGGTGAGTTTCTTTTTCAGATGCCATAGGAATTTTTGGGTTAGGTCAATCCGTTCGCGAGATATGGGAGTTTGAAGCCAAGAAATGGTTGAGAAGGCAAGAAATTTTTCGCAATTCTGCTGCTCCAAACGCTTAACCAGAATGGCGTAGGGAAAAAATACACACACCGTTGTAATCGGGTGAGTTTCTACTTTCAGATGCAACAGGAATCTTTGGGTTACGTCAATCCGTTCGCGAGATATGGGAGTTTGAAGCTAAGAAATGGTTGAGAAGACAACAAATTTTTCGCACTTCTGCTGCTCCAAACGCTTAACCAGAATGGCCTAGGGAAAAAATACACATACCGTTGTAATCGGGCGAGATTCTACTTTCAGATACAATAGGAATTTTTGGGTTAGGTCAATCCGTTCGCGAGATATGGGAGTTTGAAGCTAAGAAATGGTTGAGAAGGCAAAAAATTTTTCGCAATTCTGCCGCGCCAAACGCTTAACCAGAATGGCCTAGGGAAAAAATACACATACCGTTGTAATCGGGCGAGTTTCTACTTGCAGATACAATAGGATCTTTTGGGTTAGGTCAATCCGTTCGCGAGATATGGGAGTTTGAAGCTAAGAAATGGTTGAGAAAACAAAAAATTTTTCGCAATTCTGCCGCGACAAGCGCTTAACCAGAATGGCCTAGGGAAAAAATACACATACCGTTGTAATCGGGCGAGTTTCTACTTTCAGACGCAGCAGGAACTTCTGGGTTTGGTCAATCCGTTCGCGAGATATGGGAGTTTGAAGCTAAGAAATGGTTGAGAAGACAACAAATTTTTCGCACTTCTGCTGCTCCAAACGCTTAACTAGAATGGCCGAGGGAAAAAATACACATAACGTTGTAATCGGGCGAGTTTCTACTTTCAGATGCAATAGGAAATTTTGGGTCACGTCAATCCGTTCGCGAGATATGGGAGTTTGAAGCTAAGAAATGGTTGAGAAGACAACAAATTTTTCGCACTTCTGCTGCTCCAAACGCTTAACCAGAATGGCCTAGGGAAAAAATACACATACCGCACTAATCGGGCGAGTTTCTACTTTCAGGTGCAATAGGAATTTTTGGGTTATGTCAATCCGTTCGCGAGATATGGGACTTTGAAGCCAAGAAATGGTTGAGAAGGCAAAAAAATTTTCGCAATTCTGCTGCTCCATACACTTAACCAGAATGGCCTAGGGAAAAAATACAAATACCGTTGTAATCGGGCGAGTTTCTACTTTCAGATGCAATAGGAATTTTTGGGTTAGGTCAATCCGTTCGCGAGATATGGGAGTTTGAAGCCAAGAAATGGTTGAGAAGGCAAAAAATTTTTCGCAATTCTGCTGCTCCAAACGCTTAACCAGAATGGCCTAGGGAAAAAATACACATACCGTTGTAATCGGGTGAGTTTCTACTTTCAGATGCCATAGGAATTTTTGGGTTAGGTCAATCCGTTCGCGAGATATGGGAGTTTGAAGCCAAGAAATGGTTGAGAAGGCAAGAAATTTTTCGCAATTCTGCTGCTCCAAACGCTTAACCAGACTGGCGTAGGGAAAAAATACACACACCGTTGTAATCGGGCGAGTTTCTACTTTCAGATGCAACAGGAATCTTTGGGTTACGTCAATCCGTTCGCGAGATATGGGAGTTTGAAGCTAAGAAATGGTTGAGAAGACAACAAATTTTTCGCACTTCTGCTGCTCCAAACGCTTAACCAGAATGGCCTAGGGAAAAAATACACATACCGTTGTAATCGGGCGAGATTCTACTTTCAGATACAATAGGAATTTTTGGGTTAGGTCAATCCGTTCGCGAGATATGGGAGTTTGAAGCTAAGAAATGGTTGAGAAGGCAAAAAATTTTTCGCAATTCTGCCGCGCCAAACGCTTAACCAGAATGGCCTAGGGAAAAAATACACATACCGTTGTAATCGGGCGAGTTTCTACTTGCAGATACAATAGGAATTTTTGGGTTAGGTCAATCCGTTCGCGAGATATGGGAGTTTGAAGCTAAGAAATGGTTGAGAAAGCAAAAAATTTTTCGCAATTCTGCCGCGACAAACGCTTAACCAGAATGGCCTAGGGAAAAAATACACATACCGTTGTAATCGGGCGAGTTTCTACTTTCAGACGCAGCAGGAACTTCTGGGTTTGGTCAATCCGTTCGCGAGATATGGGAGTTTGAAGCTAAGAAATGGTTGAGAAGACAACAAATTTTTCGCACTTCTGCTGCTCCAAACGCTTAACCAGAATGGCCTAGGGAAAAAATACACATAACGTTGTAATCGGGCGAGTTTCTACTTTCAGATGCAATAGGAAATTTTGGGTCACGTCAATCCGTTCGCGAGATATGGGAGTTTGAAGCTAAGAAATGGTTGAGAAGACAACAAATTTTTCGCACTTCTGCTGCTCCAAACGCTTAACCAGAACGGCCTAGGGAAAAAATACACATACCGCTCTAATCGGGCGAGTTTCTACTTTCAGGTGCAATAGGAATTTTTGGGTTATGTCAATCCGTTCGCGAGATATGGGACTTTGAAGCCAAGAAATGGTTGAAAAGGCAAAAAAATTTTCGCAATTCTGCTGCTCCATACACTTAACCAGAATGGCCTAGGGAAAAAATACAAATACCGTTGTAATCGGGCGAGTTTCTACTTTCAGATGCAATAGGAATTTTTGGGCTAGGTCAATCCGTTCGCGAGATATGGGAGTTTGAAGCCAAGAAATGGTTGAGAAGGCAAAAAATTTTTCGCTATTCTGTTGCTCCAAACGCTTAACCAGAATGGCCTAGGGAAAAAATACACATACCGTTGTAATCGGGTGAGTTTCTACTTTCAGACGCCATAGGAATTTTTGGGTTAGGTCAATCCGTTCGCGAGATATGGGAGTTTGAAGCCAAGAAATGGTTGAGAAGGCAAGAAATTTTTCGCAATTCTGCTGCTCCAAACGCTTAACCAGAATGGCGTAGGGAAAAAATACACATACCGTTGTAATCGGGCGAGTTTCTACTTTCAGATGCAACAGGAATCTTCGGGTTACGTCAATCCGTTCGCGAGATATGGGAGTTTGAAGCTAAGAAATGGTTGAGAAGACAACAAATTTTTCGCACTTCTGCTGCTCCAAACGCTTAACCAGAATGGCCTAGGGAAAAAATACACATACCGTTGTAATCGGGCGAGTTTCTACTTTCAGATACAATAGGAATTTTTGGGTTAGGTCAATCCGTTCACGAGATATGGGAGTTTGAAGCTAAGAAATGGTTGAGAAGGCAACAAATTTTTCGCACTTCTGCTGCTCCAAACGCTTAACCAGAATGGCCTAGGGAAAAAATACGCATACCGTTGTAATCGGGCGAGTTTCTACTTTCAGACGCAGCAGGAATTTTTGGGTTTGTCAATCCGTTCGCGAGATATGGGACTTTGAAGCTAAGAAATGGTTGAGGAGGCAAAAAATTTTTCGCAATTCTGCTGCTCCAAACGCTTAACCAGAATGGCCTCGGGAAAAAATACACATACCGCTGTAATGGGGCGAGTTTCTACTTTCAGATGCAATAGGAATTTTTGGGTTAGGTCAATCCGTTCGCGAGATATGGGAGTTTGAAGCCAAGAAATGGTTGAGAAGGCAAAAAATTTTTCGCAATTCTGCTGCTCCAAGCGCTTAACCAGAATGCCCTAGGGAAAAAATACGCATATCGTTGTAATCGGGCGAGTTCCTACTTTCAGACGCAGCAGGAACTTCTGGGTTTGGTCAATCCGTTCGCGAGATATGGGAGTTTGAAGCTAAGAAATGGTTGAGAAGACAACAAATTCTTCGCACTTCTGCTGCTCCAAACGCTTAACCAGAATGGCCTAGGGAAAAAATACACATAGCGTTGTAATCGGGCGAGTTTCTACTTTCAGAAGCAACAGTAATTTTTGGGTTAGGTCAATCCGTTCCCTAGATATGGGAGTTTGAAGCCAAGAAATGGTTGAGAAGGCAAAAAATTTTCGCAATTCTGCTGCTCCAAACGCTTAACCAGAATGGCCTAGGGAAAAAATACACATACCGTTGTAATCGGGCGAGTTTCTACTTTCAGATGCAACAGGAATTTTTGGGTTAGGTCAATCCGTTCGCGAGATATGGGAGTTTGAAGCCAAGAAATGGTTGAGAAGGCAAAAAATTTTTCGCACTTCTGCTGCTCCAAACGCTTAACCAGAACGGCCTAGGGAAAAAATACACATACCGTTGTAATCGGGCGAGTTTCTACTCTCAGATGCAACTGGAATTTTTGAGTTACGTCAATCCGTTCGCGAGATATGGGAGTTTGAAGCTAAGAAATGGTTGAGAAGACAACAAATTTTTCGCACTTCTGCTGCTCCAAACGCTTAACCAGAATGGCCTAGGGAAAAAATACGCATACCGTTGTAATCGGGCGAGTTTCCACTTTCAGACGCAGCAGGAATTTTTGGGTTTGGTCAATCCGTTCGCGAAATATGGGACTTTGAAGCTAAGAAATTGTTGAGAAGGCAAAAAATTTTTCACAATTCTGCTGCTCCAAACGCTTAACCAGAATGGCCTCGGGAAAAAATACACATACCGTTGTAATCGGGCGAGTTTCTACTTTCAGATGCAACAGGAATCTTTGGGTTACGTCAATCCGTTCGCGAGATATGGGAGTTTGAAGCTAAGAAATGGTTGAGAAGACAACAAATTTTTCGCAATTCTGCTGCTCCAAACGCTTAATCAGAATGGCCTAGGGAAAAAATACGCATACCGTTGTAATCGGGAGAGTTTCCACTTTTAGACGCAGCAGGAATTTTTGGGTTTGGTCAATCCGTTCGCGAAATATGGGACTTTGAAGCTAAGAAATTGTTGAGAAGGCAAAAAATTTTTCGCAATTCTGCTGCTCCAAACGCTTAACCAGAATGGCCTAGGGAAAAAATACACATAGCGTTGTAATCGGGCGAGTTTCTACTTTCAGAAGCAACAGTAATTTTTGGGTTAGGTCAATCCGTTCCCGAGATATGGGAGTTTGAAGCCAAGAAATGGTTGAGAAGGCAAAAAATTTTTCGCAATTCTGCTGCTCCAAACGCTTAACCAGAATGGCCTAGGGAAAAAATACACATACCGTTGTAATCGGGCGAGTTTCTACTTTCAGATGCAACAGGAATTTTTGGGTTAGGTCAATCCGTTCGCGAGATATGGGAGTTTGAAGCTAAGAAATGGTTGAGAAGACAACAAATTCTTCGCACTTCTGCTGCTCCAAACGCTTAACCAGAATGGCCTAGGGAAAAAATACACATAGCGTTGTAATCGGGCGAGTTTCTACTTTCAGAAGCAACAGTAATTTTTGGGTTATGTCAATCCGTTCCCGAGATATGGGAGTTTGAAGCCAAGAAATGGTTGAGAAGGCAAAAAATTTTTCGCAATTCTGCTGCTCCAAACGCTTAACCAGAATGGCCTAGGGAAAAAATACACATACCGTTGTAATCGGGCGAGTTTCTACTTTCAGATGCAACAGGAATTTTTGGGTTAGGTCAATCCGTTCGCGAGATATGGGAGTTTGAAGCCAAGAAATGGTTGAGAAGGCAAAAAATTTTTCGCACTTCTGCTGCTCCAAACGCTTAACCAGAACGGCCTAGGGAAAAAATACACATACCGTTGTAATCGGGCGAGTTTCTACTCTCAGATGCAACTGGAATTTTTGAGTTACGTCAATCCGTTCGCGAGATATGGGAGTTTGAAGCTAAGAAATGGTTGAGAAGACAACAAATTTTTCGCACTTCTGCTGCTCCAAACGCTTAATCAGAATGGCCTAGGGAAAAAATACGCACACCGTTGTAATCGGGAGAGTTTCCACTTTTAGACGCAGCAGGAATTTTTGGGTTTGGTCAATCCGTTCGCGAAATATGGGACTTTGAAGCTAAGAAATTGTTGAGAAGGCAAAAAATTTTTCGCAATTCTGCTGCTCCAAACGCTTAACCAGAATGGCCTCGGGAAGAAATACACATACCGTTGTAATGGGGCGAGTTTCTACATTCAGATGCAATAGGAATTTTTGGGTTAGGTCAATCCGTTCGCGAGATATGGGAGTTTGAAGCCAAGAAATGGTTGAGAAGGCAAAAAATTTTTCGCAATTCTGCTGCTCCAAGCGCTTAACCAGAATGCCCTAGGGAAAAAATACGCATATCGTTGTAATCGGGCGAGTTCCTACTTTCAGACGCAGCTGGAACTTCTGGGTTTGGACAATCCGTTCGCGAGATATGGGAGTTTGAAGCTAAGAAATGGTTGAGAAGACAACAAATTTTTCGCACTTCTGCTGCTCCATACGCTTAACCAGAATGGCCTAGGGAAAAAATACACATACCGTTGTAATCGGGCGAGTTTCTACTTTCAGACGCAGCAGGAATTTTTGGGTTTGGTCAATCCGTTCGCGAGATATGGGAGTTTGAAGCTAAGAAATGGTTTTGAAGACAACAAATTTTTCGCAATTCTGCTGCTCCAAATGCTTAACCAGAATGGACTAGGGAAAAAATACACATAGCGTTGTAATCGGGCGAGTTTCTACTTTCAGACGCAACAGGAATTTTTGGGTTGGGTCAATCCGTTCGCGACATATGGGAGTTTGAAACCAAGAAATGGTTGAGAAGGCAAAAAATTTTTCGGAATTCTGCTGCTCCAAACGCTTAACCAGAATGGCCTAGGGATAAAATACACATACCGTTGTAATCGGGCGAGTTTCTACTTTCAGATGCAACAGGAATTTTTGGGTTAGGTCAATCCGTTCGCGAGATATGGGAGTATGAAGCCAAGAAATGGTTGAGAAGGCAAAAAATTTTTCGCACTTCTGCTGCTCCATACGCTTAACCAGAATGGCCTAGGGAAAAAATACACATACCGTTGTAATCGGGTGAGTTTCTACTTTCAGATGCCATAGGAATTTTTGGGTTAGGTCAATCCGTTCGCGAGATATGGGAGTTTGAAGCCAAGAAATGGTTGAGAAGGCAAGAAATTTTTCGCAATTCTGCTGCTCCAAACGCTTAACCAGAATGGCGTAGGGAAAAAATACACATACCGTTGTAATCGGGCGAGTTTCTACTTTCAGATGCAACAGGAATCTTTGGGTTACGTCAATCCGTTCGCGAGATATGGGAGTTTGAAGCTAAGAAATGGTTGAGAAGACAACAAATTTTTCGCACTTCTGCTGCTCCAAACGCTTAACCAGAATGCCCTAGGGAAAAAATACACATACCGCTGTAGTCGGGCGAGTTTCAACTTTCAGATGCAATAGGAATTTTTGGGTTAGGTCAATCCGTTCGCGAGATATGGGAGTTTGAAGATAAGAAATGGTTGAGAAGGCAAAAAACTTTTCGCAATTCTGCTGCTCCAAACGCTTAACCAGAATGGCCTAGGGAAAAAATACACATACCGTTGTAATCGGGCGAGTTTCTACTTTCAGATACAATAGGAGTTTTTGGGTTAGGTCAATCCGTTCGCGAGATATGGGAGTTTGAAGCTAAGAAATGGTTGAGAAGGCAAAAAATTTTTCGCAATTCTGCTGCGCCAAACGCTTAACCAGAATGGCCTAGGGAAAAAATACACATACCGTTGTAATCGGGCGAGTTTCTAATTTCAGACGCAGCAGGAACTTCTGAGTTTGGTCAATCCGTTCGCGAGATATGGGAGTTTGAAACTAAGAAATGGTGGAGAAGGCAAAAAATTTTTCGCAATTCTGCTGCTCCAAACGCTTAACCAGAATGGCCTAGGGAAAAAATACACATACCGTAGTAATCGGGCGAGTTTCTACTTTCAGATGCAACAGGAATTTTTGGGTTAGGTCAATCCGTTCGCGAGATATGGGAGTTTGAAGCTAAGAAATGGTTGAGAAGGCAAAAAATTTTTCGCAATTCTGCTGCGCCAAACGCTTAACCAGAATGCCCTAGGGAAAAAATACACATACCGCTGTAGTCGGGCGAGTTTCAACTTTCAGATGCAATAGGAATTTTTGGGTTAGGTCAATCCGTTCGCGAGATATGGGAGTTTGAAGATAAGAAATGGTTGAGAAGGCAAAAAATTTTTCGCAATTCTGCTGCGCCAAACGCTTAACCAGAATGGCCTAGGGAAAAAATACACATACCGTTGTAATCGGGCGAGTTTCTAATTTCAGACGCAGCAGGAACTTCTGAGTTTGGTCAATCCGTTCGCGAGATATGGGAGTTTGAAACTAAGAAATGGTGGAGAAGGCAAAAAATTTTTCGCAATTCTGCTGCTCCAAACGCTTAACCAGAATGGCCTAGGGATAAAATACACATACCGTTGTAATCGGGCGAGTTTCTACTTTCAGATGCAACAGGAATTTTTGGGTTAGGTCAATCCGTTCGCGAGATATGGGAGTTTGAAGCCAAGAAATGGTTGAGAAGACAAAAAATTTTTCGCACTTCTGCTGCTCCATACGCTTAGCCAGAATGGCCTAGGGAAAAAATACACATACCGTTGTAATCGGGTGAGTTTCTGCTTTCAGATGCCATAGGAATTTTTGGGTTAGGTCAATCCGTTCGCGAGACATGGGACTTTGAAGCCAAGAAATGGTTGAGAAGGCAAAAAATTGTTCGCAAATCTGCTGCTCCAAACGCTTAACCAGAACGGCCTAGGGAAAAAATACACATAGCGTTGTAATCGGGCGAGTTTCTACTTTCAGACGAAACAGGAATTTTTGGGTTGGGTCAATCCGTTCGCGACATATGGGAGTTTGAAACCAAGAAATGGTTGAGAAGGCAAAAAATTTTTCGCAATTCTGCTGCTCCAAACGCTTAACCAGAATGGCCTAGGGATAAAATACACATACCGTTGTAATCGGGCGGGTTTCTACTTTCAGACGCAGCAGGAAATTCTGGGTTTGGTCAATCCGTTCGCGAGATATGGGAGTTTGAAACTAAGAAATGGTTGAGAAGACAACAAATTTTTCGCACTTCTGCTGCTCCAAACGCTTAACCAGAATGGCCTAGGGAAAAAGTACACACACCGTTGTAATCGGGCGAGTTTCTACTTTCAGATACAATAGGGATTTTTGGGTTAGGTCAATCCGTTCGCGAGATATGACAGTTTGAAAACAAGAAATGGTTGAGAAGGCAAAAAAATTTTCGCAATTCTGCTGCTCCAAACGCTTAACCAGAATGGCCTAGGGAAAAAATACACATACCGTAGTAATCGGGCGAGTTTCTACTTTCAGACGCAATAGGAATTTTTGGGTTAGGTCAATCCGTTCGCGTGATATGGGAGTTTGAAGCCAAGAAATGGTTGAGAAGGCAAATCATTTTTCGCAATTCTGCTGCTCCAAACGCTTAACCAGAATGGCCTAGGGAAAAAATACGCATATCGTTATAATCGTGCGAGTTTCTACTTTCAGACGCAGCAGGAATTTTTGGGTTTGGTCAATCCGTTCGCGAGATATGGGACATTGAAGCCAAGAAATGGTTGAGAAGACAACAAATTTTTCGCACTTCTGCTGCTCCAAACGCTTAACCAGAATGGCCTAGGGAAAAAATACACATACCGTTGTAATCGGGCGAGTTTCTACTTTCAGATGCAATAGGAATTTTTGGGTTAGGTCAGTCCGTTCGCGAGATATGGGACTTTGAAGCCAAGAAATGGTTGAGATGGCAAACAATTTTTCGCAATTCTGCTGCTCCAAACGCTTAACTAGAACGGCCTAGGGAAAAAATACAAATACCGCTGTAATCGGGCGAGTTTCTACTTTCAGATGCAATAGGAATTTTTGGGTTAGGTCAATCCGTTCGCGAGATATGGAAGTTTGAAGACAAGAAATGGTTGTGAAGGCAAAAAATTTTCCCAATTCTGCTGCTCCAAACGCTTAACCACAATGGCCTAGGGAAAAAATACACATACCGTTGTAACCGGGCGAGTTTCTACTTTCAGACGCAACAGGAATTTTTGGGTTACGTCAATCCGTTCGCGAGATATGGGAGTTTGAAGCTAAGAAATGGTTGAGAAGACAACAAATTTTTCGCACTTCTGCTGCTCCAAACGCTTAACCAGAATGGCCTAGGGAAAAAATACACATACCGTTGTAATCGGGTGAGTTTCTACTTTCAGATGCAATAGGAATTTTTGGGTTAGGTCAATCCGTTCGCGAGATATGGGAGTTTGAAGCCAAGAAATGGTTGAGAAGACAAAAAATTTTTCGCACTTCTGCTGCTCCATACGCTTAACCAGAATGGCCTAGGGAAAAAATACACATACCGTTGTAATCGGGTGAGTTTCTACTTTCAGATGCCATATGAATTTATGGGTTAGGTCAATCCGTTCGCGAGACATGGGACTTTGAAGCCAAGAAATGGTTGAGAAGACAACAAATTTTTCGCACTTCTGCTGCTCCAAACGCTTAACCAGAATGGCCTAGGGAAAAAATACACATACCGTTGTAACCGGGCGAGTTTCTACTTTCAGACGCAACAGGAATTTTTGGGTTAGGTCAATCCGTTCGCGAGATATGGGAGTTTGAAGCCAAGAAATGGTTGAGAAGACAACAAATTTTTCGCAATTCTGCTGCTCCAAACGCTTAACCAGAATGGCCTAGGGAAAAAATACACATGCCGTTGTAACCGGGCGAGTTTCTACTTTCAGACGCAACAGGAATTTTTGGGTTAGGTCAATCCGTTCGCGAGATATGGGAGTTTGAAGCCAAGAAATGGTTGAGAAGACAAAAAATTTTTCGCACTTCTGCTGCTCCATACGCTTAACCAGAATGGCCTAGGGAAAAAATACACATACCGTTGTAATCGGGTGAGTTTCTACTTTCAGATGCCATATGAATTTATGGGTTAGGTCAATCCGTTCGCGAGACATGGGACTTTGAAGCCAAGAAATGGTTGAGAAGGCAAAAAATTGTTCGCAATTCTGCTGCTCCAAACGCTTAACCAGAACGGCCTAGGGAAAAAATACACATACCGTAGTAATCGGGCGAGTTTCTACTTTCAGATGCAATAGGAATTTTTGGCTTAGGTCAATCCGTTCGCGAGGTATGGGAG
Organism: Ptiloglossa arizonensis; assembly: GCF_051014685.1. NCBI lineage: Eukaryota > Metazoa > Arthropoda > Insecta > Hymenoptera > Colletidae > Ptiloglossa > Ptiloglossa arizonensis. Next base: position 119,249 of record NW_027478711.1, read on the forward strand.
TTTGAAGACACGAAATGGTTGAGAAGGCAAAAATTTTTTCGCAATTCTGCTGCTCCAAACGCTTAACCAGAACGGCCTAGGGAAAAAATACACATACCGTTGTAATCGGGCGAGTTTCTACTTTCAGATGCAACAGGAATTTTTGGGTTACGTCAATCCGTTCGCGAGATATGGGAGTTTGAAGCTAAGAAATGGTTGAGAAGACAACAAATTTTTCGCACTTCTGCTGCTCCAAACGCTTAACCAGAATGGCCTAGGGAAAAAATACACATACCGTTGTAATCGGGTGAGTTTCTACTTTCAGATGCAATAGGAATTTTTGGGTTAGGTCAGTCCGTTCGCGAGATATGGGACTTTGAAGCCAAGAAATGGTTGAGATGGCAAACAATTTTTCGCAATTCTGCTGCTCCAAACGCTTAACCAGAACGGCCTAGGGAAAAAATACAAATATCGCTGTAATCGGGCGAGTTTCTACTTTCAGATGCAATAGGAATTTTTGGGTTAGGTCAATCCGTTCGCGAGATATGGAAGTTTGAAGACAAGAAATGGTTGTGAAGGCAAAAAATTTTCCCAATTCTGCTGCTCCAAACGCTTAACCACAATGGCCTAGGGAAAAAATACACATATCGTTGTAATCGGGCGGGTTTCTACTTTCAGATGCAATAGGAATTTTTGGGTTAGGTCAATCCGTTCGCGAGATATGGGAGTTTGAAGCTAAGAAATGGTTGAGAAGACAACAAATTTTTCGCACTTCTGCTGCTCCAAACGCTTAACCAGAATGGCCTAGGGAAAAAATACACATACCGTTGTAACCGGGCGAGTTTCTACTTTCAGACGCAACAGGAATTTTTGGGTTAGGTCAATCCGTTCGCGAGATATGAGAGTTTGAAGCCAAGAAATGGTTGAGAAGACAACAAATTTTTCGCAATTCTGCTGCTCCAAACGCTTAACCAGAATGGCCTAGGGAAAAAATACACATGCCGTTGTAACCGGGCGAGTTTCTACTTTCAGACGCAACAGGAATTTTTGGGTTAGGTCAATCCGTTCGCGAGATATGGGAGTTTGAAGCCAAGAAATGGTTGAGAAGGCAAAAAATTTTTCGCAATTCTGTTGCTCCAAACGCTTAACCAGATTGGCCTAGAGAAAAAATACACATACCGTTGTAATCGGGCGAGTTTCTACTTTCAGATGCAACAGGAATTTTTGGGTTACGTCAATCCGTTCGCGAGATATAGGAGTTTGAAGCTAAGAAATGGTTGAGAAGACAACAAATTTTTCGCACTTCTGCTGCTCCAAACGCTTAACCAGAATGGCCTAGGGAAAAAATACACATAGCGTTGTAATCGGGCGAGTTTCTACTTTCAGAAGCAATAGGAATTTTTGGGTTAGGTCAATCCGTTCGCGAGATATGGGAGTTTGAACACAAGAAATGGTTGAGAAGGCAAAAAATTTTTCGCAATTCTGCTGCTCCAAACGCTTAACCAGAATGGCCTAGGGAAAAAATACACATACCGCTGTAATCGGGCGAGTTTCTACTTTCAGAAGCAATAGGAATTTTTGGGTTAGGTCAATCCGTTCGCGAGATATGGGAGTTTGAACACAAGAAATGGTTGAGAAGGCAAAAAATTTTTCGCAATTCTGCTGCTCCGAACGCTTAACCAGAATGGCCTAGGGAAAAAATACACATACCGTTGTAATCGGGCGAGTTTCTACTTTCAGATGCAATAGGAATTTTTGGGTTAGGTCAATCCGTTCGCGAGATATGGGAGTTTGAAGCCAAGAAATGGTTGAGACGGCAAAAAATTTTTCGCAATTCTGCTGCTCCTAACGCTTAACCAGAATGGCCTAGGGAAAAAATACACATACCGTTGTAATCGGGCGAGTTTCTACTTTCAGATGCAACAGGAATTTTTGGGTGACGTCAATCCGTTCGCGAGATTTGGGAGTTTGAAGCTAAGAAATGGTTGAGAACACAACAAATTTTTCGCACTTCTGCTGCTCCAAACGCTTAACCAGAATGGCCTAGGGAAAAAATACACATACCGTTGTAATCGGGCGAGTTTCTACTTTCAGATGCAATAGGAATTTTTGGGTTAGGTCGATCCGTTCGCGAGATATGGGAGTTTGAAGACAAGAAATGGTTGAGAAGGCAAAAAATTTTTCACAATTCTGCTGCTCCAAACGCTTAACCAGAATGGCCTAGGGAAAAAATACACATACCGTTGTAACCGGGCGAGTTTCTACTTTCAGACGCAACAGGAATTTTTGGGTTAGGTCAATCCGTTCGCGAGATATGGGAGTTTGAAGCCAAGAAATGGTTGAGAAGACAACAAATTTTTCGCAATTCTGCTGCTCCAAACGCTTAACCAGAATGGCCTAGGGAAAAAATACACATGCCGTTGTAACCGGGCGAGTTTCTACTTTCAGACGCAACAGGAATTTTTGGGTTAGGTCAATCCGTTCGCGAGATATGGGAGTTTGAACACAAGAAATGGTTGAGAAGGCAAAAAATTTTTCGCAATTCTGCTGCTCCGAACGCTTAACCAGAACGGCCTAGGGAAAAAATACACATACCGTTGTAATCGGGCGAGTTTCTACTTTCAGATGCAACAGGAATTTTTGGGTGACGTCAATCCGTTCGCGAGATTTGGGAGTTTGAAGCTAAGAAATGGTTGAGAACACAACAAATTTTTCGCACTTCTGCTGCTCCAAACGATTAACCAGAATGGCCTAGGGAAAAAATACACATACCGTTGTAATCGGGCGAGTTTCTACTTTCAGATGCAATAGGAATTTTTGGGTTAGGTCGATCCGTTCGCGAGATATGGGAGTTTGAAGACAAGAAATGGTTGAGAAGGCAAAAAATTTTTCACAATTCTGCTGCTCCAAACGCTTAACCAGAATGGCCTAGGGAAAAAATACACATAGCGTTGTAATCGGGCGTGTTTCTACTTTCAGACGCAACAGGAATTTTTGGGTTAGGTCAATCCGTTCGCGTGATATGGGAGTTTGAAGACAAGAAATGGTTGAGAAGGCAAAAAATTTTTCGCAATTCTGCTGTTCCAAACACTTAACCAGAATGGACTAGGGAAAAAATACACATACCGTTGTAATCGGGCGAGTTTCTACTTTCAGATGCAATACGAATTTTTGGGTTAGGTCAATCCGTTCGCGAGATATGGGAGTTTGAAGCTAAGAAATGGTTGAGAAGACAACAAATTTTTCGCACTTCTGCTGCTCCAAACGCTTAACCAGAATGGCCTAGGGAAAAAATACACATACCGTTGTAACCGGGCGAGTTTCTACTTTCAGACGCAACAGGAATTTTTGGGTTAGGTCAATCCGTTCGCGAGATATGGGAGTTTGAAGCCAAGAAATGGTTGAGAAGGCAAAAAATTATTCGCAATTCTGCTGCTCCAAACGCTTAACCAGAATTGCCTAGGGAAAAAATACACATACCGTTGTAATCGGGCGAGTTTCTACTTTCAGATGCAATAGGAATTTTTGGGTTAGGTCAATCCGTTCGCGAGATATGGGAGTTTGAAGACAAGAAATGGTTGAGAAGGCAAAAAATTTTTCGCTATTCTGCTGCTCCAAACGCTTAACCAGAATGGCCTAGGGGAAAAACACACATACCTTTGTAATCGGGCGAGTGTCTACTTTCAGATGCAACAGGAATTTTTGGGTTACGTCAATCCGTTCGCGAGATATGGGAGTTTGAAGCTAAGAAATGGTTGAGAAGACAACAAATTTTTCGCACTTCTGCTGCTCCAAACGCTTAACCAGAATGGCCTAGGGAAAAAATACACATACCGTTGTAATCGGGCGAGTTTCTACTTTCAGATGCAATAGGAATTTTTGGGTTAGGTCAATCCGTTCGCGAGATATGGGACTTTGAAGCCAAGAAATGGTTGAGATGGCAAACAATTTTTCGCAATTCTGCTGCTCCAAACGCTTAACCAGAACGGCCTATGGAAAAAATACAAATACCGTTGTAATCGGGCGAGTTTCTACTTTCAGATGCAACAGGAATTTTTGGGTTAAGTCAATCCGTTCGCGAGATATGGGAGTTTGAAGCCAAGAAATGGTTGAGAAGGCAAAAAATTTTCGCAATTCTGCTGCTCCAAACGCTTAACCAGAATGGCCTAGGGAAAAAATACACATACCGTTGTAATCGGGCGAGTTTCTACTTTCAGATGCAATAGGAATTTTTGGGTTAGGTCAATCCGTTCGCGAGATATGGGAGTTTGAAGCTAAGAAATGGTTGAGAAGACAACAAATTTTTCGCACTTCTGCTGCTCCAAACGCTTAACCAGAATGGCCTAGGGAAAAAATACACATGCCGTTGTAACCGGGCGAGTTTCTACTTTCAGACGCAACAGGAATTTTTGGGTTAGGTCAATCCGTTCGCGAGATATGGGAGTTTGAAGCCAAGAAATGGTTGAGAAGGCAAAAAATTTTTCGCAATTCTGTTGCTCCAAACGCTTAACCAGAATGGCCTAGAGAAAAAATACACATACCGTTGTAATCGGGCGAGTTTCTACTTTCAGATGCAATAGGAATTTTTGGGTTAGGTCAATCCGTTCGCGAGATATGGGAGTTTGAAGCCAAGAAATAGTAGAGAAGGCAAAAAATTTTTCACAATTCTGCTGCTCCAAACGCTTAACCAGAATGGCCTAGGGAAAAAATACACATACCGTTGTAATCGGGCGAGTTTCTACTTTCAGATACAATAGGAATTTTTAGGTTAGGTCAATCCGTTCGCGAGATATGGGAGTTTGAAGACAAGAAATGGTTGAGAAGGCAAAAAATTTTTCGCAATTCTGCTGCTCCGAACGCTTAACCAGAATGGCCTAGGAAAAAAATACACATACCGTTGTAATCGGGCGAGTTTCTACTTTCAGACGCAGCAGGAACGTCTGGGTTTGGTCAATCCGTTCGCGAGATATAGGAGTTTGAAGCTAAGAAATGGTTGAGAAGACAACAAATTTTTCGCACTTCTGCTGCTCCAAACGCTTAACCAGAATGGCCTAGGGAAAAAATACACATAGCGTTGTAATCGGGCGAGTTTCTACTTACAGAAGCAATAGGAATTTTTGGGTTAGGTCAATCCGTTCGCGAGATATGGGAGTTTGAACACAAGAAATGGTTGAGAAGGCAAAAAATTTTTCGCAATTCTGCTGCTCCAAACGCTTAACCAGAATGGCCTAGGGAAAAAATACACATACCGTTGTAATCGGGCGAGTTTCTACTTTCAGAAGCAATAGGAATTTTTGGGTGACGTCAATCCGTTCGCGAGATTTGGGAGTTTGAAGCTAAGAAATGGTTGAGAACACAACAAATTTTTCGCACTTCTGCTGCTCCAAACGCTTAATCAGAATGGCCTAGGGAAAAAATACACATACCGTTGTAATCGGGCGAGTTTCTACTTTCAGATACAATAGGAATTTTTGGGTTAGGTCAATCCGTTCGCGAGATATGGGAGTTTGAAGACAAGAAATGGTTGAGAAGGCAAAAAATTTTTCACAATTCTGCTGCTCCAAACGCTTAACCAGAATGGCCTAGGGAAAAAATACACATAGCGTTGTAATCGGGCGAGTTTCTACTTTCAGACGCAACAGGAATTTTTGGGTTAGGTCAATCCGTTCGCGTGATATGGGAGTTTGAAGACAAGAAATGGTTGAGAAGGCAAAAAATTTTTCGCAATTCTGCTGCTCCAAACGCTTAACCAGAATGGCCTAGGGATAAAATACACATACCGTTGTAATCGGGCGGGTTTCTACTTTCAGATGCAACAGGAATTTTTGGGTTAGGTCAATCCGTTCGCGAGATATGGGAGTTTGAAGCCAAGAAATGGTTGAGAAGACAAAAAATTTTTCGCACTTCTGCTGCTCCATACGCTTAACCAGAATGGCCTAGGGAAAAAATACACATACCGTTGTAATCGGGTGAGTTTCTACTTTCAGATGCCATATGAATTTATGGGTTAGGTCAATCCGTTCGCGAGACATGGGACTTTGAAGCCAAGAAATGGTTGAGAAGGCAAAAAATTGTTCGCAATTCTGCTGCTCCAAACGCTTAACCAGAACGGCCTAGGGAAAAAATACACATACCGTAGTAATCGGGCGAGTTTCTACTTTCAGATGCAATAGGAATTTTTGGGTTAGGTCAATCCGTTCGCGAGATATGGGAGTTTGAAGACACGAAATGGTTGAGAAGGCAAAAATTTTTTCGCAATTCTGCTGCTCCAAACGCTTAACCAGAACGGCCTAGGGAAAAAATACACATACCGTTGTAATCGGGCGAGTTTCTACTTTCAGATGCAACAGGAATTTTTGGGTTACGTCAATCCGTTCGCGAGATATGGGAGTTTGAAGCTAAGAAATGGTTGAGAAGACAACAAATTTTTCGCACTTCTGCTGCTCCAAACGCTTAACCAGAATGGCCTAGGGAAAAAATACACATACCGTTGTAATCGGGTGAGTTTCTACTTTCAGATGCAATAGGAATTTTTGGGTTAGGTCAGTCCGTTCGCGAGATATGGGACTTTGAAGCCAAGAAATGGTTGAGATGGCAAACAATTTTTCGCAATTCTGCTGCTCCAAACGCTTAACCTGAACGGCCTAGGGAAAAAATACAAATACCGCTGTAATCGGGCGAGTTTCTACTTTCAGATGCAATAGGAATTTTTGGGTTAGGTCAATCCGTTCGCGAGATATGGAAGTTTGAAGACAAGAAATGGTTGTGAAGGCAAAAAATTATCCCAATTCTGCTGCTCCAAACGCTTAACCACAATGGCCTAGGGAAAAAATACACATACCGTTGTAATCGGGCGAGTTTCTACTTTCAGATGCAATAGGAATTTTTGGGATAGGTCAATCCGTTCGCGAGATATGGGAGTTTGAAGCTAAGAAATGGTTGAGAAGACAACAAATTTTTCGCACTTCTGCTGCTCCAAACGCTTAACCAGAATGGCCTAGGGAAAAAATACACATACCGTTGTAACCGGGCGAGTTTCTACTTTCAGACGCAACAGGAATTTTTGGGTTAGGTCAATCCGTTCGCGAGATATGGGAGTTTGAAGCCAAGAAATGGTTGAGAAGGCAAAAAATTATTCGCAATTCTGCTGCTCCAAACGCTTAACCAGAATTGCCTAGGGAAAAAATACACATACCGTTGTAATCGGGCGAGTTTCTACTTTCAGATGCAATAGGAATTTTTGGGTTAGGTCAATCCGTTCGCGAGATATGGGAGTTTGAAGACAAGAAATGGTTGAGAAGGCAAAAAATTTTTCGCAATTCTGCTGCTCCAAACGCTTAACCAGAATGGCCTAGGGGAAAAATACACATACCGTTGTAATCGGGCGAGTTTCTACTTTCAGATGCAACAGGAATTTTTGGGTTACGTCAATCCGTTCGCGAGATATGGGAGTTTGAAGCTAAGAAATGGTTGAGAAGACAACAAATTTTTCGCACTTCTGCTGCTCCAAACGCTTAACCAGAATGGCCTAGGGAAAAAATACACATACCGTTGTAATCGGGCGAGTTTCTACTTTCAGATGCAATAGGAATTTTTGGGTTAGGTCAATCCGTTCGCGAGATATGGGACTTTGAAGCCAAGAAATGGTTGAGATGGCAAACAATTTTTCGCAATTCTGCTGCTCCAAACGCTTAACCAGAACGGCCTGGGGAAAAAATACAAATACCGTTGTAATCGGGCGAGTTTCTACTTTCAGATGCAACAGGAACTTTTGGGTTAGGTCAATCCGTTCGCGAGATATGGGAGTTTGAAGCCAAGAAATGGTTGAGAAGGCAAAAAATTTTCGCAATTCTGCTGCTCCAAACGCTCAACCAGAATGGCCTAGGGAAAAAATACACATACCGTTGTAATCGGGCGAGTTTCTACTTTCAGATGCAATAGGAATTTTTGGGTTAGGTCAATCCGTTCGCGAGATATGGGAGTTTGAAGCTAAGAAATGGTTGAGAAGACAACAAATTTTTCGCAATTCTGCTGCTCCAAACGCTTAACCAGAATGGCCTAGGGAAAAAATACACATACCGTTGTAACCGGGCGAGTTTCTACTTTCAGACGCAACAGGAATTTTTGGGTTAGGTCAATCCGTTCGCGAGATATGGGAGTTTGAAGCCAAGAAATGGTTGAGAAGGCAAAAAATTATTCGCAATTCTGCTGCTCCAAACGCTTAACCAGAATTGCCTAGGGAAAAAATACACATACCGTTGTAATCGGGCGAGTTTCTACTTTCAGATGCAATAGGAATTTTTGGGTTAGGTCAATCCGTTCGCGAGATATGGGAGTTTGAAGACAAGAAATGGTTGAGAAGGCAAAAAATTTTTCGCAATTCTGCTGCTCCAAACGCTTAACCAGAATGGCCTAGGGGAAAAATACACATACCGTTGTAATCGGGCGAGTTTCTACTTTCAGATGCAACAGGAATTTTTGGGTTACGTCAATCCGTTCGCGAGATATGGGAGTTTGAAGCTAAGAAATGGTTGAGAAGACAACAAATTTTTCGCACTTCTGCTGCTCCAAACGCTTAACCAGAATGGCCTAGGGAAAAAATACACATACCGTTGTAATCGGGCGAGTTTCTACTTTCAGATGCAATAGGAATTTTTGGGTTAGGTCAATCCGTTCGCGAGATATGGGACTTTGAAGCCAAGAAATGGTTGAGATGGCAAACAATTTTTCGCAATTCTGCTGCTCCAAACGCTTAACCAGAACGGCCTGGGGAAAAAATACAAATACCGTTGTAATCGGGCGAGTTTCTACTTTCAGATGCAACAGGAATTTTTGGGTTAGGTCAATCCGTTCGCGAGATATGGGAGTTTGAAGCCAAGAAATGGTTGAGAAGGCAAAAAATTTTCGCAATTCTGCTGCTCCAAACGCTTAACCAGAATGGCCTAGGGAAAAAATACACATACCGTTGTAATCGGGCGAGTTTCTACTTTCAGATGCAATAGGAATTTTTGGGTTAGGTCAATCCGTTCGCGAGATATGGGAGTTTGAAGCTAAGAAATGGTTGAGAAGACAACAAATTTTTCGCACTTCTGCTGCTCCAAACGCTTAACCAGAATGGCCTAGAGAAAAAATACACATACCGTTGTAATCGGGCGAGTTTCTACTTTCAGACGCAGCAGGAACGTCTAGGTTTGGTCAATCCGTTCGCGAGATATAGGAGTTTGAAGCTAAGAAATGGTTGAGAAGACAACAAATTTTTCGCACTTCTGCTGCCCCAAACGCTTAACCAGAATGGCCTAGGGAAAAAATACACATAGCGTTGTAATCGGGCGAGTTTCTACTTTCAGAAGCAATAGGAATTTTTGGGTTAGGTCAATCCGTTCGCGAGATATGGGAGTTTGAACACAAGAAATGGTTGAGAAGGCAAAAAATTTTTCGCAATTCTGCTGCTCCAAACGCTTAACCAGAATGGCCTAGGGAAAAAATACACATACCGTTGTAATCGGGCGAGTTTCTACTTTCAGAAGCAATAGGAATTTTTGGGTTAGGTCAATCCGTTCGCGAGATATGGGAGTTTGAACACAAGAAATGGTTGAGAAGGCAAAAAATTTTTCGCAATTCTGCTGCTCCGAACGCTTAACCAGAATGGCCTAGGGAAAAAATACACATACCGTTGTAATCGGGCGAGTTTCTACTTTCAGATGCAATAGGAATTTTTGGGTTAGGTCAATCCGTTCGCGAGATATGGGAGTTTGAAGCCAAGAAATGGTTGAGACGGCAAAAAATTTTTCGCAATTCTGCTGCTCCTAACGCTTAACCAGAATGGCCTAGGGAAAAAATACACATACCGTTGTAATCGGGCGAGTTTCTACTTTCAGATGCAACAGGAATTTTTGGGTGACGTCAATCCGTTCGCGAGATTTGGGAGTTTGAAGCTAAGAAATGGTTGAGAACACAACAAATTTTTCGCACTTCTGCTGCTCCAAACGCTTAATCAGAATGGCCTAGGGAAAAAATACACATACCGTTGTAATCGGGCGAGTTTCTACTTTCAGATACAATAGGAATTTTTGGGTTAGGTCAATCCGTTCGCGAGATATGGGAGTTTGAAGACAAGAAATGGTTGAGAAGGCAAAAAATTTTTCACAATTCTGCTGCTCCAAACGCTTAACCAGAATGGCCTAGGGAAAAAATACACATAGCGTTGTAATCGGGCGAGTTTCTACTTTCAGACGCAACAGGAATTTTTGGGTTAGGTCAATCCGTTCGCGTGATATGGGAGTTTGAAGACAAGAAATGGTTGAGAAGGCAAAAAATTTTTCGCAATTCTGCTGCTCCAAACGCTTAACCAGAATGGCCTAGGGATAAAATACACATACCGTTGTAATCGGGCGGGTTTCTACTTTCAGATGCAACAGGAATTTTTGGGTTAGGTCAATCCGTTCGCGAGATATGGGAGTTTGAAGCCAAGAAATGGTTGAGAAGACAAAAAATTTTTCGCACTTCTGCTGCTCCATACGCTTAACCAGAATGGCCTAGGGAAAAAATACACATACCGTTGTAATCGGGTGAGTTTCTACTTTCAGATGCCATATGAATTTATGGGTTAGGTCAATCCGTTCGCGAGACATGGGACTTTGAAGCCAAGAAATGGTTGAGAAGGCAAAAAATTGTTCGCAATTCTGCTGCTCCAAACGCTTAACCAGAACGGCCTAGGGAAAAAATACACATACCGTAGTAATCGGGCGAGTTTCTACTTTCAGATGCAATAGGAATTTTTGGGTTAGGTCAATCCGTTCGCGAGATATGGGAGTTTGAAGACACGAAATGGTTGAGAAGGCAAAAATTTTTTCGCAATTCTGCTGCTCCAAACGCTTAACCAGAATTGCCTAGGGAAAAAATACACATACCGTTGTAATCGGGCGAGTTTCTACTTTCAGATGCAATAGGAATTTTTGGGTTAGGTCAATCCGTTCGCGAGATATGGGACTTTGAAGCCAAGAAATGGTTGAGATGGCAAACAATTTTTCGCAATTCTGCTGCTCCAAACGCTTAACCAGAACGGCCTGGGGAAAAAATACAAATACCGTTGTAATCGGGCGAGTTTCTACTTTCAGATGCAACAGGAATTTTTGGGTTAGGTCAATCCGTTCGCGAGATATGGGAGTTTGAAGCCAAGAAATGGTTGAGAAGGCAAAAAATTTTCGCAATTCTGCTGCTCCAAACGCTCAACCAGAATGGCCTAGGGAAAAAATACACATACCGTTGTAATCGGGCGAGTTTCTACTTTCAGATGCAATAGGAATTTTTGGGTTAGGTCAATCCGTTCGCGAGATATGGGAGTTTGAAGCTAAGAAATGGTTGAGAAGACAACAAATTTTTCGCAATTCTGCTGCTCCAAACGCTTAACCAGAATGGCCTAGGGAAAAAATACACATACCGTTGTAACCGGGCGAGTTTCTACTTTCAGACGCAACAGGAATTTTTGGGTTAGGTCAATCCGTTCGCGAGATATGGGAGTTTGAAGCCAAGAAATGGTTGAGAAGGCAAAAAATTATTCGCAATTCTGCTGCTCCAAACGCTTAACCAGAATTGCCTAGGGAAAAAATACACATACCGTTGTAATCGGGCGAGTTTCTACTTTCAGATGCAATAGGAATTTTTGGGTTAGGTCAATCCGTTCGCGAGATATGGGAGTTTGAAGACAAGAAATGGTTGAGAAGGCAAAAAATTTTTCGCAATTCTGCTGCTCCAAACGCTTAACCAGAATGGCCTAGGGGAAAAATACACATACCGTTGTAATCGGGCGAGTTTCTACTTTCAGATGCAACAGGAATTTTTGGGTTACGTCAATCCGTTCGCGAGATATGGGAGTTTGAAGCTAAGAAATGGTTGAGAAGACAACAAATTTTTCGCACTTCTGCTGCTCCAAACGCTTAACCAGAATGGCCTAGGGAAAAAATACACATACCGTTGTAATCGGGCGAGTTTCTACTTTCAGATGCAATAGGAATTTTTGGGTTAGGTCAATCCGTTCGCGAGATATGGGACTTTGAAGCCAAGAAATGGTTGAGATGGCAAACAATTTTTCGCAATTCTGCTGCTCCAAACGCTTAACCAGAACGGCCTGGGGAAAAAATACAAATACCGTTGTAATCGGGCGAGTTTCTACTTTCAGATGCAACAGGAATTTTTGGGTTAGGTCAATCCGTTCGCGAGATATGGGAGTTTGAAGCCAAGAAATGGTTGAGAAGGCAAAAAATTTTCGCAATTCTGCTGCTCCAAACGCTTAACCAGAATGGCCTAGGGAAAAAATACACATACCGTTGTAATCGGGCGAGTTTCTACTTTCAGATGCAATAGGAATTTTTGGGTTAGGTCAATCCGTTCGCGAGATATGGGAGTTTGAAGCTAAGAAATGGTTGAGAAGACAACAAATTTTTCGCACTTCTGCTGCTCCAAACGCTTAACCAGAATGGCCTAGAGAAAAAATACACATACCGTTGTAATCGGGCGAGTTTCTACTTTCAGACGCAGCAGGAACGTCTAGGTTTGGTCAATCCGTTCGCGAGATATAGGAGTTTGAAGCTAAGAAATGGTTGAGAAGACAACAAATTTTTCGCACTACTGCTGCCCCAAACGCTTAACCAGAATGGCCTAGGGAAAAAATACACATAGCGTTGTAATCGGGCGAGTTTCTACTTTCAGAAGCAATAGGAATTTTTGGGTTAGGTCAATCCGTTCGCGAGATATGGGAGTTTGAACACAAGAAATGGTTGAGAAGGCAAAAAATTTTTCGCAATTCTGCTGCTCCAAACGCTTAACCAGAATGGCCTAGGGAAAAAATACACATACCGTTGTAATCGGGCGAGTTTCTACTTTCAGAAGCAATAGGAATTTTTGGGTTAGGTCAATCCGTTCGCGAGATATGGGAGTTTGAACACAAGAAATGGTTGAGAAGGCAAAAAATTTTTCGCAATTCTGCTGCTCCGAACGCTTAACCAGAATGGCCTAGGGAAAAAATACACATACCGTTGTAATCGGGCGAGTTTCTACTTTCAGATGCAATAGGAATTTTTGGGTTAGGTCAATCCGTTCGCGAGATATGGGAGTTTGAAGCCAAGAAATGGTTGAGACGGCAAAAAATTTTTCGCAATTCTGCTGCTCCTAACGCTTAACCAGAATGGCCTAGGGAAAAAATACACATACCGTTGTAATCGGGCGAGTTTCTACTTTCAGATGCAACAGGAATTTTTGGGTGACGTCAATCCGTTCGCGAGATTTGGGAGTTTGAAGCTAAGAAATGGTTGAGAACACAACAAATTTTTCGCACTTCTGCTGCTCCAAACGCTTAATCAGAATGGCCTAGGGAAAAAATACACATACCGTTGTAATCGGGCGAGTTTCTACTTTCAGATACAATAGGAATTTTTGGGTTAGGTCAATCCGTTCGCGAGATATGGGAGTTTGAAGACAAGAAATGGTTGAGAAGGCAAAAAATTTTTCACAATTCTGCTGCTCCAAACGCTTAACCAGAATGGCCTAGGGAAAAAATACACATAGCGTTGTAATCGGGCGAGTTTCTACTTTCAGACGCAACAGGAATTTTTGGGTTAGGTCAATCCGTTCGCGTGATATGGGAGTTTGAAGACAAGAAATGGTTGAGAAGGCAAAAAATTTTTCGCAATTCTGCTGCTCCAAACGCTTAACCAGAATGGCCTAGGGATAAAATACACATACCGTTGTAATCGGGCGGGTTTCTACTTTCAGATGCAACAGGAATTTTTGGGTTAGGTCAATCCGTTCGCGAGATATGGGAGTTTGAAGCCAAGAAATGGTTGAGAAGACAAAAAATTTTTCGCACTTCTGCTGCTCCATACGCTTAACCAGAATGGCCTAGGGAAAAAATACACATACCGTTGTAATCGGGTGAGTTTCTACTTTCAGATGCCATATGAATTTATGGGTTAGGTCAATCCGTTCGCGAGACATGGGACTTTGAAGCCAAGAAATGGTTGAGAAGACAAAAAATTGTTCGCAATTCTGCTGCTCCAAACGCTTAACCAGAACGGCCTAGGGAAAAAATACACATACCGTAGTAATCGGGCGAGTTTCTACTTTCAGATGCAATAGGAATTTTTGGGTTAGGTCAATCCGTTCGCGAGATATGGGAGTTTGAAGACACGAAATGGTTGAGAAGGCAAAAATTTTTTCGCAATTCTGCTGCTCCAAACGCTTAACCAGAATTGCCTAGGGAAAAAATACACATACCGTTGTAATCGGGCGAGTTTCTACTTTCAGATGCAATAGGAATTTTTGGGTTAGGTCAATCCGTTCGCGAGATATGGGAGTTTGAAGACAAGAAATGGTTGAGAAGGCAAAAAATTTTTCGCAATTCTGCTGCTCCAAACGCTTAACCAGAATGGCCTAGGGGAAAAATACACATACCGTTGTAATCGGGCGAGTTTCTACTTTCAGATGCAACAGGAATTTTTGGGTTACGTCAATCCGTTCGCGAGATATGGGAGTTTGAAGCTAAGAAATGGTTGAGAAGACAACAAATTTTTCGCACTTCTGCTGCTCCAAACGCTTAACCAGAATGGCCTAGGGAAAAAATACACATACCGTTGTAATCGGGCGAGTTTCTACTTTCAGATGCAATAGGAATTTTTGGGTTAGGTCAATCCGTTCGCGAGATATGGGACTTTGAAGCCAAGAAATGTTTGAGATGGCAAACAATTTTTCGCAATTCTGCTGCTCCAAACGCTTAACCAGAACGGCCTGGGGAAAAAATACAAATACCGTTGTAATCGGGCGAGTTTCTACTTTCAGATGCAACAGGAATTTTTGGGTTAGGTCAATCCGTTCGCGAGATATGGGAGTTTGAAGCCAAGAAATGGTTGAGAAGGCAAAAAATTTTCGCAATTCTGCTGCTCCAAACGCTCAACCAGAATGGCCTAGGGAAAAAATACACATACCGTTGTAATCGGGCGAGTTTCTACTTTCAGATGCAATAGGAATTTTTGGGTTAGGTCAATCCGTTCGCGAGATATGGGAGTTTGAAGCTAAGAAATGGTTGAGAAGACAACAAATTTTTCGCAATTCTGCTGCTCCAAACGCTTAACCAGAATGGCCTAGGGAAAAAATACACATACCGTTGTAACCGGGCGAGTTTCTACTTTCAGACGCAACAGGAATTTTTGGGTTAGGTCAATCCGTTCGCGAGATATGGGAGTTTGAAGCCAAGAAATGGTTGAGAAGGCAAAAAATTATTCGCAATTCTGCTGCTCCAAACGCTTAACCAGAATTGCCTAGGGAAAAAATACACATACCGTTGTAATCGGGCGAGTTTCTACTTTCAGATGCAATAGGAATTTTTGGGTTAGGTCAATCCGTTCGCGAGATATGGGAGTTTGAAGACAAGAAATGGTTGAGAAGGCAAAAAATTTTTCGCAATTCTGCTGCTCCAAACGCTTAACCAGAATGGCCTAGGGGAAAAATACACATACCGTTGTAATCGGGCGAGTTTCTACTTTCAGATGCAACAGGAATTTTTGGGTTACGTCAATCCGTTCGCGAGATATGGGAGTTTGAAGCTAAGAAATGGTTGAGAAGACAACAAATTTTTCGCACTTCTGCTGCTCCAAACGCTTAACCAGAATGGCCTAGGGAAAAAATACACATACCGTTGTAATCGGGCGAGTTTCTACTTTCAGATGCAATAGGAATTTTTGGGTTAGGTCAATCCGTTCGCGAGATATGGGACTTTGAAGCCAAGAAATGGTTGAGATGGCAAACAATTTTTCGCAATTCTGCTGCTCCAAACGCTTAACCAGAATGGCCTAGGGAAAAAATACACATAGCGTTGTAATCGGGCGAGTTTCTACTTTCAGAAGCAACAGTAATTTTTGGGTTAGGTCAATCCGTTCCCGAGATATGGGAGTTTGAAGCCAAGAAATGGTTGAGAAGGCAAAAAATTTTTCGCAATTCTGCTGCTCCAAACGCTTAACCAGAATGGCCTAGGGAAAAAATACACATACCGTTGTAATCGGGCGAGTTTCTACTTTCAGATGCAACAGGAATTTTTGGGTTAGGTCAATCCGTTCGCGAGATATGGGAGTTTGAAGCTAAGAAATGGTTGAGAAGACAACAAATTCTTCGCACTTCTGCTGCTCCAAACGCTTAACCAGAATGGCCTAGGGAAAAAATACACATAGCGTTGTAATCGGGCGAGTTTCTACTTTCAGAAGCAACAGTAATTTTTGGGTTATGTCAATCCGTTCCCGAGATATGGGAGTTTGAAGCCAAGAAATGGTTGAGAAGGCAAAAAATTTTTCGCAATTCTGCTGCTCCAAACGCTTAACCAGAATGGCCTAGGGAAAAAATACACATACCGTTGTAATCGGGCGAGTTTCTACTTTCAGATGCAACAGGAATTTTTGGGTTAGGTCAATCCGTTCGCGAGATATGGGAGTTTGAAGCCAAGAAATGGTTGAGAAGGCAAAAAATTTTTCGCACTTCTGCTGCTCCAAACGCTTAACCAGAACGGCCTAGGGAAAAAATACACATACCGTTGTAATCGGGCGAGTTTCTACTCTCAGATGCAACTGGAATTTTTGAGTTACGTCAATCCGTTCGCGAGATATGGGAGTTTGAAGCTAAGAAATGGTTGAGAAGACAACAAATTTTTCGCACTTCTGCTGCTCCAAACGCTTAATCAGAATGGCCTAGGGAAAAAATACGCACACCGTTGTAATCGGGAGAGTTTCCACTTTTAGACGCAGCAGGAATTTTTGGGTTTGGTCAATCCGTTCGCGAAATATGGGACTTTGAAGCTAAGAAATTGTTGAGAAGGCAAAAAATTTTTCGCAATTCTGCTGCTCCAAACGCTTAACCAGAATGGCCTCGGGAAGAAATACACATACCGTTGTAATGGGGCGAGTTTCTACATTCAGATGCAATAGGAATTTTTGGGTTAGGTCAATCCGTTCGCGAGATATGGGAGTTTGAAGCCAAGAAATGGTTGAGAAGGCAAAAAATTTTTCGCAATTCTGCTGCTCCAAGCGCTTAACCAGAATGCCCTAGGGAAAAAATACGCATATCGTTGTAATCGGGCGAGTTCCTACTTTCAGACGCAGCTGGAACTTCTGGGTTTGGACAATCCGTTCGCGAGATATGGGAGTTTGAAGCTAAGAAATGGTTGAGAAGACAACAAATTTTTCGCACTTCTGCTGCTCCATACGCTTAACCAGAATGGCCTAGGGAAAAAATACACATACCGTTGTAATCGGGCGAGTTTCTACTTTCAGACGCAGCAGGAATTTTTGGGTTTGGTCAATCCGTTCGCGAGATATGGGAGTTTGAAGCTAAGAAATGGTTTTGAAGACAACAAATTTTTCGCAATTCTGCTGCTCCAAATGCTTAACCAGAATGGACTAGGGAAAAAATACACATAGCGTTGTAATCGGGCGAGTTTCTACTTTCAGACGCAACAGGAATTTTTGGGTTGGGTCAATCCGTTCGCGACATATGGGAGTTTGAAACCAAGAAATGGTTGAGAAGGCAAAAAATTTTTCGGAATTCTGCTGCTCCAAACGCTTAACCAGAATGGCCTAGGGATAAAATACACATACCGTTGTAATCGGGCGAGTTTCTACTTTCAGATGCAACAGGAATTTTTGGGTTAGGTCAATCCGTTCGCGAGATATGGGAGTATGAAGCCAAGAAATGGTTGAGAAGGCAAAAAATTTTTCGCACTTCTGCTGCTCCATACGCTTAACCAGAATGGCCTAGGGAAAAAATACACATACCGTTGTAATCGGGTGAGTTTCTACTTTCAGATGCCATAGGAATTTTTGGGTTAGGTCAATCCGTTCGCGAGATATGGGAGTTTGAAGCCAAGAAATGGTTGAGAAGGCAAGAAATTTTTCGCAATTCTGCTGCTCCAAACGCTTAACCAGAATGGCGTAGGGAAAAAATACACATACCGTTGTAATCGGGCGAGTTTCTACTTTCAGATGCAACAGGAATCTTTGGGTTACGTCAATCCGTTCGCGAGATATGGGAGTTTGAAGCTAAGAAATGGTTGAGAAGACAACAAATTTTTCGCACTTCTGCTGCTCCAAACGCTTAACCAGAATGCCCTAGGGAAAAAATACACATACCGCTGTAGTCGGGCGAGTTTCAACTTTCAGATGCAATAGGAATTTTTGGGTTAGGTCAATCCGTTCGCGAGATATGGGAGTTTGAAGATAAGAAATGGTTGAGAAGGCAAAAAACTTTTCGCAATTCTGCTGCTCCAAACGCTTAACCAGAATGGCCTAGGGAAAAAATACACATACCGTTGTAATCGGGCGAGTTTCTACTTTCAGATACAATAGGAGTTTTTGGGTTAGGTCAATCCGTTCGCGAGATATGGGAGTTTGAAGCTAAGAAATGGTTGAGAAGGCAAAAAATTTTTCGCAATTCTGCTGCGCCAAACGCTTAACCAGAATGGCCTAGGGAAAAAATACACATACCGTTGTAATCGGGCGAGTTTCTAATTTCAGACGCAGCAGGAACTTCTGAGTTTGGTCAATCCGTTCGCGAGATATGGGAGTTTGAAACTAAGAAATGGTGGAGAAGGCAAAAAATTTTTCGCAATTCTGCTGCTCCAAACGCTTAACCAGAATGGCCTAGGGAAAAAATACACATACCGTAGTAATCGGGCGAGTTTCTACTTTCAGATGCAACAGGAATTTTTGGGTTAGGTCAATCCGTTCGCGAGATATGGGAGTTTGAAGCTAAGAAATGGTTGAGAAGGCAAAAAATTTTTCGCAATTCTGCTGCGCCAAACGCTTAACCAGAATGCCCTAGGGAAAAAATACACATACCGCTGTAGTCGGGCGAGTTTCAACTTTCAGATGCAATAGGAATTTTTGGGTTAGGTCAATCCGTTCGCGAGATATGGGAGTTTGAAGATAAGAAATGGTTGAGAAGGCAAAAAATTTTTCGCAATTCTGCTGCGCCAAACGCTTAACCAGAATGGCCTAGGGAAAAAATACACATACCGTTGTAATCGGGCGAGTTTCTAATTTCAGACGCAGCAGGAACTTCTGAGTTTGGTCAATCCGTTCGCGAGATATGGGAGTTTGAAACTAAGAAATGGTGGAGAAGGCAAAAAATTTTTCGCAATTCTGCTGCTCCAAACGCTTAACCAGAATGGCCTAGGGATAAAATACACATACCGTTGTAATCGGGCGAGTTTCTACTTTCAGATGCAACAGGAATTTTTGGGTTAGGTCAATCCGTTCGCGAGATATGGGAGTTTGAAGCCAAGAAATGGTTGAGAAGACAAAAAATTTTTCGCACTTCTGCTGCTCCATACGCTTAGCCAGAATGGCCTAGGGAAAAAATACACATACCGTTGTAATCGGGTGAGTTTCTGCTTTCAGATGCCATAGGAATTTTTGGGTTAGGTCAATCCGTTCGCGAGACATGGGACTTTGAAGCCAAGAAATGGTTGAGAAGGCAAAAAATTGTTCGCAAATCTGCTGCTCCAAACGCTTAACCAGAACGGCCTAGGGAAAAAATACACATAGCGTTGTAATCGGGCGAGTTTCTACTTTCAGACGAAACAGGAATTTTTGGGTTGGGTCAATCCGTTCGCGACATATGGGAGTTTGAAACCAAGAAATGGTTGAGAAGGCAAAAAATTTTTCGCAATTCTGCTGCTCCAAACGCTTAACCAGAATGGCCTAGGGATAAAATACACATACCGTTGTAATCGGGCGGGTTTCTACTTTCAGACGCAGCAGGAAATTCTGGGTTTGGTCAATCCGTTCGCGAGATATGGGAGTTTGAAACTAAGAAATGGTTGAGAAGACAACAAATTTTTCGCACTTCTGCTGCTCCAAACGCTTAACCAGAATGGCCTAGGGAAAAAGTACACACACCGTTGTAATCGGGCGAGTTTCTACTTTCAGATACAATAGGGATTTTTGGGTTAGGTCAATCCGTTCGCGAGATATGACAGTTTGAAAACAAGAAATGGTTGAGAAGGCAAAAAAATTTTCGCAATTCTGCTGCTCCAAACGCTTAACCAGAATGGCCTAGGGAAAAAATACACATACCGTAGTAATCGGGCGAGTTTCTACTTTCAGACGCAATAGGAATTTTTGGGTTAGGTCAATCCGTTCGCGTGATATGGGAGTTTGAAGCCAAGAAATGGTTGAGAAGGCAAATCATTTTTCGCAATTCTGCTGCTCCAAACGCTTAACCAGAATGGCCTAGGGAAAAAATACGCATATCGTTATAATCGTGCGAGTTTCTACTTTCAGACGCAGCAGGAATTTTTGGGTTTGGTCAATCCGTTCGCGAGATATGGGACATTGAAGCCAAGAAATGGTTGAGAAGACAACAAATTTTTCGCACTTCTGCTGCTCCAAACGCTTAACCAGAATGGCCTAGGGAAAAAATACACATACCGTTGTAATCGGGCGAGTTTCTACTTTCAGATGCAATAGGAATTTTTGGGTTAGGTCAGTCCGTTCGCGAGATATGGGACTTTGAAGCCAAGAAATGGTTGAGATGGCAAACAATTTTTCGCAATTCTGCTGCTCCAAACGCTTAACTAGAACGGCCTAGGGAAAAAATACAAATACCGCTGTAATCGGGCGAGTTTCTACTTTCAGATGCAATAGGAATTTTTGGGTTAGGTCAATCCGTTCGCGAGATATGGAAGTTTGAAGACAAGAAATGGTTGTGAAGGCAAAAAATTTTCCCAATTCTGCTGCTCCAAACGCTTAACCACAATGGCCTAGGGAAAAAATACACATACCGTTGTAACCGGGCGAGTTTCTACTTTCAGACGCAACAGGAATTTTTGGGTTACGTCAATCCGTTCGCGAGATATGGGAGTTTGAAGCTAAGAAATGGTTGAGAAGACAACAAATTTTTCGCACTTCTGCTGCTCCAAACGCTTAACCAGAATGGCCTAGGGAAAAAATACACATACCGTTGTAATCGGGTGAGTTTCTACTTTCAGATGCAATAGGAATTTTTGGGTTAGGTCAATCCGTTCGCGAGATATGGGAGTTTGAAGCCAAGAAATGGTTGAGAAGACAAAAAATTTTTCGCACTTCTGCTGCTCCATACGCTTAACCAGAATGGCCTAGGGAAAAAATACACATACCGTTGTAATCGGGTGAGTTTCTACTTTCAGATGCCATATGAATTTATGGGTTAGGTCAATCCGTTCGCGAGACATGGGACTTTGAAGCCAAGAAATGGTTGAGAAGACAACAAATTTTTCGCACTTCTGCTGCTCCAAACGCTTAACCAGAATGGCCTAGGGAAAAAATACACATACCGTTGTAACCGGGCGAGTTTCTACTTTCAGACGCAACAGGAATTTTTGGGTTAGGTCAATCCGTTCGCGAGATATGGGAGTTTGAAGCCAAGAAATGGTTGAGAAGACAACAAATTTTTCGCAATTCTGCTGCTCCAAACGCTTAACCAGAATGGCCTAGGGAAAAAATACACATGCCGTTGTAACCGGGCGAGTTTCTACTTTCAGACGCAACAGGAATTTTTGGGTTAGGTCAATCCGTTCGCGAGATATGGGAGTTTGAAGCCAAGAAATGGTTGAGAAGACAAAAAATTTTTCGCACTTCTGCTGCTCCATACGCTTAACCAGAATGGCCTAGGGAAAAAATACACATACCGTTGTAATCGGGTGAGTTTCTACTTTCAGATGCCATATGAATTTATGGGTTAGGTCAATCCGTTCGCGAGACATGGGACTTTGAAGCCAAGAAATGGTTGAGAAGGCAAAAAATTGTTCGCAATTCTGCTGCTCCAAACGCTTAACCAGAACGGCCTAGGGAAAAAATACACATACCGTAGTAATCGGGCGAGTTTCTACTTTCAGATGCAATAGGAATTTTTGGCTTAGGTCAATCCGTTCGCGAGGTATGGGAGTTTGAAGACACGAAATGGTTGAGAAGGCAAAAATTTTTTCGCAATTCTGCTGCTCCAAACGCTTAACCAGAACGGCCTAGGGAAAAAATACACATACCGTTGTAATCGGGCGAGTTTCTACTTTCAGATGCAACAGGAATTTTTGGGTTACGTCAATCCGTTCGCGAGATATGGGAGTTTGAAGCTAAGAAATGGTTGAGAAGACAACAAATTTTTCGCACTTCTGCTGCTCCAAACGCTTAACCAGAATGGCCTAGGGAAAAAATACACATACCGTTGTAATCGGGTGAGTTTCTACTTTCAGATGCAATAGGAATTTTTGGGTTAGGTCAGTCCGTTCGCGAGATATGGGACTTTGAAGCCAAGAAATGGTTGAGATGGCAAACAATTTTTCGCAATTCTGCTGCTCCAAACGCTTAACCAGAACGGCCTAGGGAAAAAATACAAATATCGCTGTAATCGGGCGAGTTTCTACTTTCAGATGCAATAGGAATTTTTGGGTTAGGTCAATCCGTTCGCGAGATATGGAAGTTTGAAGACAAGAAATGGTTGTGAAGGCAAAAAATTTTCCCAATTCTGCTGCTCCAAACGCTTAACCACAATGGCCTAGGGAAAAAATACACATATCGTTGTAATCGGGCGGGTTTCTACTTTCAGATGCAATAGGAATTTTTGGGTTAGGTCAATCCGTTCGCGAGATATGGGAGTTTGAAGCTAAGAAATGGTTGAGAAGACAACAAATTTTTCGCACTTCTGCTGCTCCAAACGCTTAACCAGAATGGCCTAGGGAAAAAATACACATACCGTTGTAACCGGGCGAGTTTCTACTTTCAGACGCAACAGGAATTTTTGGGTTAGGTCAATCCGTTCGCGAGATATGAGAGTTTGAAGCCAAGAAATGGTTGAGAAGACAACAAATTTTTCGCAATTCTGCTGCTCCAAACGCTTAACCAGAATGGCCTAGGGAAAAAATACACATGCCGTTGTAACCGGGCGAGTTTCTACTTTCAGACGCAACAGGAATTTTTGGGTTAGGTCAATCCGTTCGCGAGATATGGGAGTTTGAAGCCAAGAAATGGTTGAGAAGGCAAAAAATTTTTCGCAATTCTGTTGCTCCAAACGCTTAACCAGATTGGCCTAGAGAAAAAATACACATACCGTTGTAATCGGGCGAGTTTCTACTTTCAGATGCAACAGGAATTTTTGGGTTACGTCAATCCGTTCGCGAGATATAGGAGTTTGAAGCTAAGAAATGGTTGAGAAGACAACAAATTTTTCGCACTTCTGCTGCTCCAAACGCTTAACCAGAATGGCCTAGGGAAAAAATACACATAGCGTTGTAATCGGGCGAGTTTCTACTTTCAGAAGCAATAGGAATTTTTGGGTTAGGTCAATCCGTTCGCGAGATATGGGAGTTTGAACACAAGAAATGGTTGAGAAGGCAAAAAATTTTTCGCAATTCTGCTGCTCCAAACGCTTAACCAGAATGGCCTAGGGAAAAAATACACATACCGCTGTAATCGGGCGAGTTTCTACTTTCAGAAGCAATAGGAATTTTTGGGTTAGGTCAATCCGTTCGCGAGATATGGGAGTTTGAACACAAGAAATGGTTGAGAAGGCAAAAAATTTTTCGCAATTCTGCTGCTCCGAACGCTTAACCAGAATGGCCTAGGGAAAAAATACACATACCGTTGTAATCGGGCGAGTTTCTACTTTCAGATGCAATAGGAATTTTTGGGTTAGGTCAATCCGTTCGCGAGATATGGGAGTTTGAAGCCAAGAAATGGTTGAGACGGCAAAAAATTTTTCGCAATTCTGCTGCTCCTAACGCTTAACCAGAATGGCCTAGGGAAAAAATACACATACCGTTGTAATCGGGCGAGTTTCTACTTTCAGATGCAACAGGAATTTTTGGGTGACGTCAATCCGTTCGCGAGATTTGGGAGTTTGAAGCTAAGAAATGGTTGAGAACACAACAAATTTTTCGCACTTCTGCTGCTCCAAACGCTTAACCAGAATGGCCTAGGGAAAAAATACACATACCGTTGTAATCGGGCGAGTTTCTACTTTCAGATGCAATAGGAATTTTTGGGTTAGGTCGATCCGTTCGCGAGATATGGGAGTTTGAAGACAAGAAATGGTTGAGAAGGCAAAAAATTTTTCACAATTCTGCTGCTCCAAACGCTTAACCAGAATGGCCTAGGGAAAAAATACACATACCGTTGTAACCGGGCGAGTTTCTACTTTCAGACGCAACAGGAATTTTTGGGTTAGGTCAATCCGTTCGCGAGATATGGGAGTTTGAAGCCAAGAAATGGTTGAGAAGACAACAAATTTTTCGCAATTCTGCTGCTCCAAACGCTTAACCAGAATGGCCTAGGGAAAAAATACACATGCCGTTGTAACCGGGCGAGTTTCTACTTTCAGACGCAACAGGAATTTTTGGGTTAGGTCAATCCGTTCGCGAGATATGGGAGTTTGAACACAAGAAATGGTTGAGAAGGCAAAAAATTTTTCGCAATTCTGCTGCTCCGAACGCTTAACCAGAACGGCCTAGGGAAAAAATACACATACCGTTGTAATCGGGCGAGTTTCTACTTTCAGATGCAACAGGAATTTTTGGGTGACGTCAATCCGTTCGCGAGATTTGGGAGTTTGAAGCTAAGAAATGGTTGAGAACACAACAAATTTTTCGCACTTCTGCTGCTCCAAACGATTAACCAGAATGGCCTAGGGAAAAAATACACATACCGTTGTAATCGGGCGAGTTTCTACTTTCAGATGCAATAGGAATTTTTGGGTTAGGTCGATCCGTTCGCGAGATATGGGAGTTTGAAGACAAGAAATGGTTGAGAAGGCAAAAAATTTTTCACAATTCTGCTGCTCCAAACGCTTAACCAGAATGGCCTAGGGAAAAAATACACATAGCGTTGTAATCGGGCGTGTTTCTACTTTCAGACGCAACAGGAATTTTTGGGTTAGGTCAATCCGTTCGCGTGATATGGGAGTTTGAAGACAAGAAATGGTTGAGAAGGCAAAAAATTTTTCGCAATTCTGCTGTTCCAAACACTTAACCAGAATGGACTAGGGAAAAAATACACATACCGTTGTAATCGGGCGAGTTTCTACTTTCAGATGCAATACGAATTTTTGGGTTAGGTCAATCCGTTCGCGAGATATGGGAGTTTGAAGCTAAGAAATGGTTGAGAAGACAACAAATTTTTCGCACTTCTGCTGCTCCAAACGCTTAACCAGAATGGCCTAGGGAAAAAATACACATACCGTTGTAACCGGGCGAGTTTCTACTTTCAGACGCAACAGGAATTTTTGGGTTAGGTCAATCCGTTCGCGAGATATGGGAGTTTGAAGCCAAGAAATGGTTGAGAAGGCAAAAAATTATTCGCAATTCTGCTGCTCCAAACGCTTAACCAGAATTGCCTAGGGAAAAAATACACATACCGTTGTAATCGGGCGAGTTTCTACTTTCAGATGCAATAGGAATTTTTGGGTTAGGTCAATCCGTTCGCGAGATATGGGAGTTTGAAGACAAGAAATGGTTGAGAAGGCAAAAAATTTTTCGCTATTCTGCTGCTCCAAACGCTTAACCAGAATGGCCTAGGGGAAAAACACACATACCTTTGTAATCGGGCGAGTGTCTACTTTCAGATGCAACAGGAATTTTTGGGTTACGTCAATCCGTTCGCGAGATATGGGAGTTTGAAGCTAAGAAATGGTTGAGAAGACAACAAATTTTTCGCACTTCTGCTGCTCCAAACGCTTAACCAGAATGGCCTAGGGAAAAAATACACATACCGTTGTAATCGGGCGAGTTTCTACTTTCAGATGCAATAGGAATTTTTGGGTTAGGTCAATCCGTTCGCGAGATATGGGACTTTGAAGCCAAGAAATGGTTGAGATGGCAAACAATTTTTCGCAATTCTGCTGCTCCAAACGCTTAACCAGAACGGCCTATGGAAAAAATACAAATACCGTTGTAATCGGGCGAGTTTCTACTTTCAGATGCAACAGGAATTTTTGGGTTAAGTCAATCCGTTCGCGAGATATGGGAGTTTGAAGCCAAGAAATGGTTGAGAAGGCAAAAAATTTTCGCAATTCTGCTGCTCCAAACGCTTAACCAGAATGGCCTAGGGAAAAAATACACATACCGTTGTAATCGGGCGAGTTTCTACTTTCAGATGCAATAGGAATTTTTGGGTTAGGTCAATCCGTTCGCGAGATATGGGAGTTTGAAGCTAAGAAATGGTTGAGAAGACAACAAATTTTTCGCACTTCTGCTGCTCCAAACGCTTAACCAGAATGGCCTAGGGAAAAAATACACATGCCGTTGTAACCGGGCGAGTTTCTACTTTCAGACGCAACAGGAATTTTTGGGTTAGGTCAATCCGTTCGCGAGATATGGGAGTTTGAAGCCAAGAAATGGTTGAGAAGGCAAAAAATTTTTCGCAATTCTGTTGCTCCAAACGCTTAACCAGAATGGCCTAGAGAAAAAATACACATACCGTTGTAATCGGGCGAGTTTCTACTTTCAGATGCAATAGGAATTTTTGGGTTAGGTCAATCCGTTCGCGAGATATGGGAGTTTGAAGCCAAGAAATAGTAGAGAAGGCAAAAAATTTTTCACAATTCTGCTGCTCCAAACGCTTAACCAGAATGGCCTAGGGAAAAAATACACATACCGTTGTAATCGGGCGAGTTTCTACTTTCAGATACAATAGGAATTTTTAGGTTAGGTCAATCCGTTCGCGAGATATGGGAGTTTGAAGACAAGAAATGGTTGAGAAGGCAAAAAATTTTTCGCAATTCTGCTGCTCCGAACGCTTAACCAGAATGGCCTAGGAAAAAAATACACATACCGTTGTAATCGGGCGAGTTTCTACTTTCAGACGCAGCAGGAACGTCTGGGTTTGGTCAATCCGTTCGCGAGATATAGGAGTTTGAAGCTAAGAAATGGTTGAGAAGACAACAAATTTTTCGCACTTCTGCTGCTCCAAACGCTTAACCAGAATGGCCTAGGGAAAAAATACACATAGCGTTGTAATCGGGCGAGTTTCTACTTACAGAAGCAATAGGAATTTTTGGGTTAGGTCAATCCGTTCGCGAGATATGGGAGTTTGAACACAAGAAATGGTTGAGAAGGCAAAAAATTTTTCGCAATTCTGCTGCTCCAAACGCTTAACCAGAATGGCCTAGGGAAAAAATACACATACCGTTGTAATCGGGCGAGTTTCTACTTTCAGAAGCAATAGGAATTTTTGGGTGACGTCAATCCGTTCGCGAGATTTGGGAGTTTGAAGCTAAGAAATGGTTGAGAACACAACAAATTTTTCGCACTTCTGCTGCTCCAAACGCTTAATCAGAATGGCCTAGGGAAAAAATACACATACCGTTGTAATCGGGCGAGTTTCTACTTTCAGATACAATAGGAATTTTTGGGTTAGGTCAATCCGTTCGCGAGATATGGGAGTTTGAAGACAAGAAATGGTTGAGAAGGCAAAAAATTTTTCACAATTCTGCTGCTCCAAACGCTTAACCAGAATGGCCTAGGGAAAAAATACACATAGCGTTGTAATCGGGCGAGTTTCTACTTTCAGACGCAACAGGAATTTTTGGGTTAGGTCAATCCGTTCGCGTGATATGGGAGTTTGAAGACAAGAAATGGTTGAGAAGGCAAAAAATTTTTCGCAATTCTGCTGCTCCAAACGCTTAACCAGAATGGCCTAGGGATAAAATACACATACCGTTGTAATCGGGCGGGTTTCTACTTTCAGATGCAACAGGAATTTTTGGGTTAGGTCAATCCGTTCGCGAGATATGGGAGTTTGAAGCCAAGAAATGGTTGAGAAGACAAAAAATTTTTCGCACTTCTGCTGCTCCATACGCTTAACCAGAATGGCCTAGGGAAAAAATACACATACCGTTGTAATCGGGTGAGTTTCTACTTTCAGATGCCATATGAATTTATGGGTTAGGTCAATCCGTTCGCGAGACATGGGACTTTGAAGCCAAGAAATGGTTGAGAAGGCAAAAAATTGTTCGCAATTCTGCTGCTCCAAACGCTTAACCAGAACGGCCTAGGGAAAAAATACACATACCGTAGTAATC
This sequence comes from Ptiloglossa arizonensis, assembly GCF_051014685.1. Lineage (NCBI taxonomy): Eukaryota > Metazoa > Arthropoda > Insecta > Hymenoptera > Colletidae > Ptiloglossa > Ptiloglossa arizonensis. The sequence continues at coordinate 147,311 of NW_027478711.1, forward strand.
GGGCGAGTTTCTACTTTCAGATGCAATAGGAATTTTTGGGTTAGGTCAATCCGTTCGCGAGATATGGGAGTTTGAAGACACGAAATGGTTGAGAAGGCAAAAATTTTTTCGCAATTCTGCTGCTCCAAACGCTTAACCAGAACGGCCTAGGGAAAAAATACACATACCGTTGTAATCGGGCGAGTTTCTACTTTCAGATGCAACAGGAATTTTTGGGTTACGTCAATCCGTTCGCGAGATATGGGAGTTTGAAGCTAAGAAATGGTTGAGAAGACAACAAATTTTTCGCACTTCTGCTGCTCCAAACGCTTAACCAGAATGGCCTAGGGAAAAAATACACATACCGTTGTAATCGGGTGAGTTTCTACTTTCAGATGCAATAGGAATTTTTGGGTTAGGTCAGTCCGTTCGCGAGATATGGGACTTTGAAGCCAAGAAATGGTTGAGATGGCAAACAATTTTTCGCAATTCTGCTGCTCCAAACGCTTAACCTGAACGGCCTAGGGAAAAAATACAAATACCGCTGTAATCGGGCGAGTTTCTACTTTCAGATGC